>NC_050576.1:204933388-205053388 GCF_011100635.1 Trichosurus vulpecula | reverse complement strand
ACTTAGCTACTTTGATCAATACAATGATCCGAGATAATTCCGAAGAACTCACGATGAAAAATGCAATCCTGCTTTGGAAAGTTAATTGATAAACTCTAAGTGCAGATTGAAGCAGTTTTTCACTGTACTTTTCTTTTTTTCTTTTTTTTGCAAAATGGTTTATATGGAAATGTCTTTTTCTTATCTTCACATGTATAATAGTTAACTAATGATCTCTAAGTGTAGATTGAAACATTTTCCGCTTTATTTTGCTTGAAATTTTTTTGCAACATGGCTGAAATATAAATGTGCTTTGCATGACTTCACATGAATGATATCAAAGATAGACAATCTCTATACGGTCAGTTAAAAGAAAACCTGGAGCTGACTGTGGCTCAAATCATGAGTTTCTTCTTGCAAAATTTAGACTTAAATTGAAGAAAGTAGTGAAAAGCATCAGACTGTGTAGGTATGACCTAAATAACATACCTTGTGAATGTGTAGTGGAGGTGATGAATGTATTTAAGGGATTAGGTCTGGTAGACAGAGCACTTGAGGAACCGTGGACAGAGGACAGATATTGTACAGGAGGCAGCAACAAAAATCCCAAAGAAAAAGAGCAAGAAAGCAAAATGTTTGTTGTCGTTGTTGTGTAGTCATTTTAGTCATATCAACCTTTTCATGACACCATTTGTTGTGGGCTTGGCAAATAGCTGAGGAAAGAGGGAAAGTGAAAGATAAAAGAGAAAGGAAAAGATGTGCCCAACTGAATACAAATTCCCAGAGAACTAGAGACCAAATTGGCATCCTTCACTGGATTATGGAAAAAGCAAGGGAGTTGCAGAACATCTACTTCTGCTTCATTGACTACACTAAAGCCTTTGCCTGTGTGGATCACAACAAAATATGGCAAATACTCGGAAATGGGAGTACCAGGTCATCTTACTTGTCTCCTGGGGAACTTGTATATGATTCAAGAAGCAACAGTTAGAATTGAACATGGAACAGCTGATTGGTTTAAGATTTGAAAAAGGGTATGACTAGGCTGTATATTGTCACTTTATTTATTTAACTTATATTCAGAGTATATCATGTGGAATGCCATCTGGATGAATCAGAAACTAGAAATACAGTTGCCAGGAGAAATATCCCCTATCTTATCCTCCATGTTTATATAGTATACTTCTTACCCAGACTAATTTTGGGAAAAGGAAGTTCCTCTTATTTGTTCCTCATTTCTTCCCTACTGCATTGTCCTTTTCCTCTGTTTTATTTATTTTCTTTGTAATATGAGTTGATTCCCTGACCCTTGTGAGGGTCACATCTATTATATTTTACTCCCCTGCCCCATAGTTCTCTGGTACCCAAAAGAGGTTGAGTGGTCTCTGTTCCATGTTATCAGCTTGACCTCCCCACCAGTTATGTACCCTTGGTTCTAGGGGGACAGTGATTAGCATCAATTCTATTTATCACTTAATATCAAATTAATTTTTACAAAGTTATACTTACTTTAAATATATAGCAAAACAATCAAACATTTTCTCCAACATTATGAAGCCATAATCCCCTTCTATATGACCTCAGTCTCATGTTATAAAGGATATTAGATTCATAGTTAAGCCCAATTCCTACACAGCATCAGTTCCACTAAGTTCAAGGTCAAAACCCCAGAAGATTTAGAAACTAGACTTTGTGCCAGGACCAGATTTTGGCCCCGATGGTGTGATCAGGTCTGCTTTGGACCTATTAAATCCTCCAAAAGGGGATGTTCCTGGAAGTCCCTTTGCTGGAGACCTCTAGGTATTCTCTTAGATTTCTGCTGGACTGATTATAGAGGCCAGAAAGTACCTTTCCTTATTATGTCAAATTTGTTCTTGAATCCTGATGTAGACACTACCACCATTATGGCTGTTCCTGGGACTCTGTTAGGATGCCAGTGAAAAGTTCAAAACCTCTGACCTTCTGAAGAACACAAGATTGCCCACTTCTCAAATGGAAGGATAGAGGAAACAGATCTGTTCCTTTCCAAATGATTCTCAGAGGCTTTTAAAAAGTATTTTGGAATTGTTCTCTCATCTAAATTATCAGAAACAAAAACTCTGGGTCTCAACCTGGATTGATATTTTATAGATAGCCCATAGTGTGTAAGCAAGTTTCTTCATAGGATGGCACTTCTTCCTGGAAATACCTATGTATTAGGAGAAGTTGAATGATTGGTACAAAGAACAACAATGTTATTCTGAGCCTTGCTCTCCAAAGAAGCACCCATGCAAAACACTATTCACAGTTAAATTGTTCAGTGTTCTTTCTTTAAAGGAATCACTTTCTCATTTAGCAATTTCCTCCTGGGATGTGATTTACTGCCCATGGCCACTTGCAGGATCATGTGTCAGAGTGAAATCTTTACTCAAGAAGATCTTCAGAAACCGGAATCTTAGTCCAGATTCCCAAGGGAAAATTTTAGGTGTGGCTGCAGCAGGAAAGGTTCAGGTTTGGGTTCATGCCATGGGGATGAATGAAGCTGTGGCTTATGATTTCCTTGTTTTGAAAAAACCATCTCTTTGTTTGTTTCATTTAGGCCATGTCCCTTTGGTTCTTCTGGGACACACAGAGATTCACCCTTGGTTCCAACTATGCCCAGGTCAGCTTTCATCACCTGAATAGTCTCTTGAATTTCATGTTAGAAGGTCATTTCTCCCTCCTACTCTTCTTCTCAAAACCAATGCACTGTGTGATCCCTGGTTGAAATTTCAAAATCAGCTTGTATTTTATGATCCCTTGGTGTCCTTTTCTGTACTATTTCTCTTTACACACACACACACACACACTCTCACACACACTCTCACACACACACACACACACACACACACACACACACACCTCCTTGCCTCCTAGGGAATAAGCATTCATTTATATTGCACCTACCACATGACAGACATTGTGCTAAGACTATAAATATCTCATCTGATCCTCACAACAATGTCATTATCTTCATTTTGCAGTTGAGGAAATTGAGGCAAAAAGGTTAAGTACTTTGCTCAAGGTCATATAGCCAATAAGGGGCTGAGGCTGGATTTGACGTCAGACTTCCTGACTATGGGCCCCGCCCTATCCAATATGCTGCCTACAGGCCTCCTTGATGCTGCTGCCTTACCTCTGTGATGGCCTTTGATCTACAGTGTATATATCTTGTATGTCCATATCCTGTTTTCACTTTGTCCTCCCCAGTAGAATGTGGATTTGTTGATAGCAACCACCACATTTTGGATTTGTTTATTTTGTTTTCCTTCCCTTATATCCACAGTGCTTAGTATAGTGCTGGTATGTAGAAAATGCTTCACATTCGTTTTTGACTTTAAACCTGGGTTTATAATTACCAGAAATCTCAGAAAGAGTGGTGATGGGAAGTGGTTTTACAAGTGAGATCTGGGACACAGTTAGAACCATAAAAATAGTTAACTAGGCAATTATACTGTAAAACATAGGTAAGTACTTGGTGGAACCAAGATAAATAACAACAAAGTAACAATATCCATCTTTGGAACAACACTCACAGATAAGTTGCAAAGTAAGGTGGGTTAATGCAAGATTAGCAGCTCTATAGTCTTGGCCTTTTGTCCTATACTTTCAGAGTGAAATAAAGTTTCTTGTGTGTGTGTGTGTGTGTGTGTGTGTGTGTGTGTGTGTGTGTGTGTGTGTGTGTGTGTTTTATTTTATTAGTTTTTAAAATTTACTTTTAGTTATCAACATTCATTTCCACAAGATTTTGAGTTACAAATTTCCTCCCCATCTCAACTCTCCCCCTCAAGATTGCATGTATTCTGATTGCCACTTTCCCCAGTCTGCCCTCCCTTCCATCACCCCACTACCCTCACCCCTGTCCTCTTTCGCCTTCCTTTCCTGTAGGGCAAAATAGATTCGCATACCCCATTGCATGTGTATCTTATTTCCCAGTTTTGTGAAAAACTATTTTTTAACATTTGTTTTTAGAACTTTGAGTCCCAAATTCTCTCCCTTCTTCCCTCCTCAGCCACCCTCCTTGAGAAGGCAAGCAATTCAATATAGGCTATACATGCATTGTTATGCAATACACTTCCATAATAGTCATGTTGTGAAAGACTAACTACATTTCCCACCATCCAATCCTCTCCCTCTTTATTCAATTTTCTCCTTTGACCCTGTCCCTTGTCAAAAGTGTTTCCCCAATCTGCTCTCCCTTCTATCATCCTCCCCTTCTTATCCCCTTCCCCCTTACCTTCCTGCAAGGTAAGATACCCAATTGAGTGTGTTTGTTATTTCCTCTTTAAGCCAAATCCAATGAGAGCAAAGTTTACTCATTCCCTTTCACCTATCCCTTCTTCCCTTCCATGATAACAACTTTTTCTTGCAACTTTTGTGTGAGATAATTTACCCCATTCTAGCTCTCCCTTTTGTCTTTTCCCAATATATTCCTCTCTCATGCCTTAATTTTTTTTTTAGATAGCATCCCTTCATATTCAACTCACCCTGTGCCCTCTGTCTATATACATGTGTATACCCTTCAACTGCCCCAGTACTGAGAAAGGTCTCATGAGTTACAAATATCATCTTTACATGTAGAAATATAAAGAATTCAATTTTAGTAAGTCCCTTATGATTTCTCTTTCCTGTTTACCTTTTCATGCTTCTCTTAACTCTTGTATCTGAAGGTCAAATTTTCTATTCAGTTCTGGTCTTTTCATCAAGAATGCTTGAAAGTCCTCTATTTCAGTGACAATACATATTTTTCCCCGAAGTATTATACTCAGTGTTGCTGGGTAGGTGATTCTTGGTTTTAATACTAGCTCCTTTTACCTCTGGAATATTCTGTTCTGTGCCCCCTGATCCTTTAATGTAGAAGCTGCTAGATCTTGGGTCATCCTGATTGTGTTTCCACAATACTCAAATTTTCTGCCTGCATTCCATATTTTCTCCTTGACCTGGGAACTCTCGAATTGGGCTACAATATTCCTAGGAGTTTTCTTTTTAGAATCTTTTTCAATAGGCTATTGGTGGCTTCTTTCAATTTCTATTTTACTTTCTGGTTCTAGAATATCAGGGCAATTTTATTTGATAATTTTTTGAAATATGATGTCTAGGCTCTTTTTTTATCATAGTTTTCAGGTAGTCCAATAATTTCTAAACTATCTCTCCTGGATCTATTCTCAAGGTCAGTGGTTTTTCCAATGAGTTATATCACATCGTCTCCCTTTTTTTTCATTCTTTTGGTTCTGTTTTATAATTTCCTGATTTCTCAAAGTCACTAGCTTGCTCCATTCTAATTTTTAAGGTAGTATTTTCTTCAGTGGTCTTTTGGACCTCCTTTTCCATTTGATTAATTCTGCCTTTTAAGGCATTCTTCTCCTCATTGACTTTTTGCAACTCTTTTGCCATTTGGGTTAGTCTATTTTTAAAGTATTTTCTTCAGTATTTTTTGGGTCTCTTTTAGCAATCTGTTGACTTGTTTTTCATGATTTTCTTGTGTCAATCTCATTTTTCTTCCCAATTTTTCCTCTATTTCGCTTACTTGCTTTTCCAAATGTTTTTTGAGCTCTTCCATGGCCTGAGATCAATTCATAATTTTTCTTGGAGGCTTTTGATGTGGGCTCTTTGACTTTGTTGTCTTCTTCTGGCTGTATGTTTTGACCTTCTTTATAACCAAAGAAAGATTCTATAGTCTGAGTCATTTTACCCTGTCTGCTCATTTTCCCCACTAATTCTTTGACTTTTGAGCTTTTTGTTAGGGTATGACTGCTTCCAGAGTGGAGAGTGCTCTGTCACAAACTTCAGGGGTTTTGTGCTGATGTTTTCAGAGCTCATTCTCTTCTGAGGTGGTATGATACTCCTCTCCTGGCCTGTGCTCTGGTCTGTGAGTGCAAGTGGACTTCCTCTCCATAGGTCACCACAAACTCTGCCACACCAGCGCACCTCCTCCCCTAAGAACCACAAACCAGGACTGCGATTCTGAACCAAGCAGGACAAAGCAAGAAAATCCTGCCTCAGCACCACCAAAGAGATCCCTGTACTCCTGCTCTGAGCATCTGCTTGATTTTCCCCACCGTCTGTGAGCCTGGAGCTCTGGAAGCAGCTGTTGCCACAGCTATTGCCACCTCCACCACCCTGAGGCTGGGGCCAGGCAGTGCCCTTCTTTCACCCATGGCCAACAGTTTTCCCACAGACCTGCTATGTTGTCTTAGGCCTTTGTGGGTTGAGAAGTCTGGAAACTGCCACAACTCAGTGATTCCGGAGGCTGAGGACTGGTCTTCCTGTTCTGCCCCCATGAAATAAAGTTTCTTGATTCATTGTAAAGTATTTGGTTTATTTGGCTCCGGTGGAAAAACTCTTATCATCTCCTAAGTGATATTAGTTGCATATTCTCCCCCATCACCTAGAAAATGAACTTCTTAAATTGCTTCCAGCAAGGTCCTTTCTAGAGTTAATCCTTAATGATGATTAATGTTATTCTGTAATGTTAGAAAATAACTCACAGAAATTTCATAGATTGTTGACTGGAAAGTTGATTGGGAAATTCTGAGACAATGGTGAAAATACATCCTGGATTTTAGAGGCAGTATTGTGTAGTGTATAAAGAACTGATTACAGATTCAGGATAGACTGGGATCAAGAATCTCCTCAAGCATATGTGGGCTATATACCCATGGACAATTTTCTTAATTTCAGGACTCATACACAATTCTATACACATCAATTGCATTAGTAAAGGCAGTTTCCTCATTTGGAGTTCTCAGAAGCTACAAAATTACAGATTAGGTCATTTTTTAAAAAAATGTGTGGGAGTACCTTTTGTATATGACTCCATGATCATGAATATCTGTTATGTACAGCTCAGTTTAAAAAAATTACAAGCTGCATTAAATACAGAAGTTATAATATTGGCCTATTTAACTCTTTAACCTTCTGAGCCTCTTTCTATTCTCCTCTGTATTATAAAAATTTTCTTTAATATTTTTCTTCTTTTTTGACATCACTATTACTTTGTTACTCCCTCCTCCCACCTGCTTCATAACACTCCTCCCAACCACCAAAAAGGACAACAGCAAGCAAATTTAAACAAATAAGTATAGTCAAAGAAACACGGCTATATATGAAAATGTATGTCTCATTATTCACTTGTTCATCACCTCTCTTTGAAGAGGTTTTGATGAATCTTGGTTTGTAGTATTGCTTTAAATCTGAAACTGTTAGTTCCCTTTCTTTCATCTTTTTTTTTCCATTTTTTTGTGGGGAATCTGACATTTTTCAGGAAATTCTGCTATTTTGTTCTAGTACTACAATATGAGGTATCAAGACCATATTTATCTATTAGGAGGAATTTGGTAAAAATCCTTTGTTTCACACACAGACACAAACATACACACATGCATGTGTGTATGCATATGCACATAAACATATGTATACATGGATATATACGCATCTAAATATAATACTGGAATAAATTGTTCCTTGAATATTTGATAGAATTACTTTATAAGTCCATCTGTCCCTCGTATCTTTTACTTTAGAAATCTTTTAAGACTTATGAAATTTATTTTTATGGCATTGGGTTATTTAAACTCTATATTTCTTATACTGTTAACTTAGATTGGGAGGGAAATATTGATTCATCTCATTTGACTATTTTCATGGTTAGTCAAAATAATTTATGGTCATTTTCTTTATTTTCTCTTCATTTTTTAGTGATTCTCTTTTCCATCTTTTACTGTAGCTATTTGATTTTTTTATTATTAGTTTAGCTGCTTAACTTTTTTTGAATTAAAACATAAGCAAGAAAGAAGTTAAGGAAATATACTATATTTTAAAAGTTCATTTTGATAGATGACTGGCAGTTATTGATTAGCTAAACAAAGGAATATACATATTCCTCTGATTTGCCTCCCACCTATACAAAAATTAACAATGTGCTACGATATTAGCACATTGTTAACATTCAGAAAAGCCAAAAATATTAAACTAACCCATTATTGGCTATAACACAATAAAACTATACCCAATAAAAGATATTTGAAGGATAAAATTTTTTTAAAAAAGTTTAACTGTATTGCTAAAGAACTAGTGGGTTGAAGATTTGAATTATAGAAACAATAATTTCATGAAAGATATGACAATGAGACAACACTCTAAAGCTTTTGGGATGTCTCCAAGACAGTTCTTGGGGGAAAATTATTTCTTTAATACTTTCAAATGAAAAGAGAAAGAATGGTAAAGAATATTCTTTCTTGCTTATGTTTTTTTCAGCTATATTTAAGTCTGGAAGAGGTCCATTTAGACCTTAACTCTTTTATTTTAGCTAAATATTTTTCCTCATAATCCAAATCTGACTACACACACTTAGTAATTGGATGCACTTAAGCAAGTCACTTAACCCCTTTTTACCTCAGTTTCCTCAACTGCAAAATGAAGGTAATTATAGTACCTACTTTCTATCTCACAGGGTCATTGTGAGGATCAAATGTGACAATATTTGTAAAATGCTTAGCGCAGTAAATGGCACATGATAGGTGCTATATAAGGACTTATTCCTTTCTCCTTATTAATTGAAATGGGCTGTATCTTTTCCTTTGCTCTAATTTCTTTATCAAGTCCATACCCCAGTGTCTTATATTCTCTTACATTTTTTTTAATCTTCATTTTACAATTCCCTTCTGGAGTTTGTTATAAATGTTCCTACCCTCTCTCTCACCCCCTTGCCCCATTCTATACCCATTTCTCCTCTCTTCTTGTTCTTTCTTGTTTCCTTGTTGAGTTAAACATATTTCTACACCAAACTCTCTGTGTGTTTGTGTTCAATCCTCTTCTGTCACCTACTATTCAGATAGATAGATAGATAGATATCCTTCTTTTTTCTTTCCTCTTATAAACAGTGAAACACCCCTCCCCCCAAAATGATACCAAGGTCAATGTTGTCTCAATTCTCTCTCTGGGATCGTCAAAGATAGTTGAATTCTGAAAGAGAGTACATCTCTTCTATCCTTATTAGAAGTCTGTAATCAGCCCCTTCGAATTGGAAAATAGATCTATTATATATATATATATATATATATATACATACATACATATATATATGTATATATATACACACACATATATGTATGCATATACACACACATACATACACATATATATGTGTATGTATGTATATGCATTTGTATATACACACAGAGAAAAAGTCATATATATGAATATATATACATATGTCATTCTCAGTTTACTTTGAATTATGAATTTGAATTTTAACAGTCTACTAAGAGCTATTCTTTTTTATTGAAAATGTTTAGAAATGCTGTATTCTCTTAAATATCATTTTTTCCCACCTATAGGATTGTACTTAGTCATTCAGGGTATGTTATTATTGAATGCAAGTCTTTGTTTTTTGTCTTTCACTTAAATATGGTTAGAGTATACTCTTATGCAATCCTAAGCATGATTCCCTGGCTAATCCATTTGCAGCCTTTTGACAGCTTACAATATTTCCTTCTTTGATTTGGAAATCTGAGTTTTGGGCTCTAACATTTTTGGCTATTTAAGTCTATGGATTATTTCAGGAAGTGATTAACGGATTCTTTCCTTTTTAATTTCAAGTAGAACTAGGCAATTTAATTTTATGATTGTTTGAAATATGGTATAGATATTACAAAATAAATTATCATGTTTTTGAGGAAGTCCAATGCTTCTTAAATTATTTCTCCTTGTCCTGTAACTATTTATAAAATATGATATTACATTTTCATCTACTTCAATATTTTAACTTTTTTTTTCTTCTTATTGAGTCACTGAGTCCTTAATATTCCATTCTATTTTGGTGGGGGTGTAGAATTCACTTCTTTAGTAGACTTCTCACTCTATTTTTTTTTCTTTTCCATGCCAGTAGGTCCCCAGACTATGGCCTGAGAACCAGATCTGGCACCTTGCCTCTTTTTATATGCTCAGCGAACTGAGAATGGTTTTTGCATTCTCAAATACAATAAAACCTTATTTAAAATGTAAAAATCATTATTAGCTGGAAGATTGTGCCAAAGCAGATGGCAGGCTTGATTTGGCCCATTGGCCATAGTTTTCTTACCCCAATTCTTATCTGTTTATCCTCTTTCCATATTTTAATCTTCCTTAATTAATTTAATTAATTAAAATTAATTTTTAGTATTTTAATTCTTATTTTTTTATCTTTTGTCTCATCCTTTTCACTTTAATAGTCCTTGAATGACTGAATGAAAATGCATTAGCGCTTAGTTTTTAAACAATGAGTTGCAGCTGAGGATACAAATAAAAAAGTAAAAACATCAGATGGAATAGTCTAATGGTCCTTACAATGAAGTCACATACATCTTCTTCAGTTTTACTGCTACTGAAAAACCATAGACATTGCTGACATTGAGCCATTTGATAGTTCAAAGGAACTTTGATGATAGGAACTTTATTATACTGTTTTACTTCCAAACCCTGCCCCACTGTGTTCGTGTAGAGTTACTTCCTCATCCCCACCTCTACCTCTTGGTCTTCTCTAAATTCAGGATATTTTTTCATTGTTTCTATTTCCAGTCTCAATTCTTGGCTTAGGAGTTTTTGTCAGGGACAGGGTCCACATGCATTAGCACTTTGTGATGTGTTGTATCATCCCTTTTTAATGCTGTCACTTATGCACTCTTGTTGTTGCCATTGCCACTAATGGTCTGAATGGAGTCTGTTAGTGGGTCCCCCTACACCCTCAGCCTAACTCCTGGCTTCTGCCTCAATGGTACGGTAATTTGCTGGGGCCTCTTGCCTGGACCAATATATGTTTTCTTCTCCTTATATCTCATTGGGGAGTTAGATCCCAGCCCAAACAAAACTCAGTAGGATATTGGAGAAAGCAATTGGTCTCAGGGCTTCTTTAAGGCATGCTAGTGTGAATGATCAGGTATCCGCTGGCATTCCATTGCTCTAGGGAATACTCAATCTGGCTCTGTCTCCCCGTGTAGTAACTCATAGGAGCTGATTATTCCCTATATTTCTTCTGACAGCCTTAGTCCGGGGTTTGGCTTCACATCCCAATTAAAAGAGCTCATGCTTGTTTGTATCCCTTAGGATTCCTCCTCATTCAGAGTGACTTCTGGCTTCTGGTCCATTTATTGGAATTCATGCTGGCTTCCTTGACAGGGCCCCTTTTCCAGAGACTGTAGGCTTTGGGCTTATTTACCAAAGCTCAGACTGGCTTCCCTAGTGTGACCCCTCTCCCATTCTCCACTGGCTTCTTGCCATTTTTGGTGCAGTTATGGACTGTGTAAGAGTTTATTTATGTTTCTCTTTGAATGGCTTTATCATTACTCCATCTAGGAATTTTTCAGATATTTGCTGGGGTGTTTATCCCTTCTTTAATTTTCACTTCACATTGTAACCTCAATAATCTTCTTAATCTTTCATCTAAGCACATCACTCTTCTATTCAAAAGTCTTCTATGAATCTCTATTGTTTACAGAATCAGTTGTAAACTGCTTGTATCATTATATTACCCCTTTTTACCAGATGTTCTCAAAATGTGAGTTCCTAGGTTTAGTTTAGGGAATTTTTCACTTCTCTGTCTTGTAGCTTGCACCCAGAGAAGCAGGGAAAATCACTATTTGATAACATCCTATGTGCTGATCCCAACTACCTCTGAAAACATGTAGTTCAGAAAATAAAAATAGAGAAGGAAAGGGTTTATGGAAAATTTTAAGAAAAAAAAATAGAACTCCCAATAGAACTCTTAGAAAACAGAAACCATCCAGTGTTTTACCTATATTGTCATTCAGTTACAGTAATAAATAGGTATGTTCTCCCCTTGTTATTCTTAACAAATGTTGCTGTGTATGATTCCTTCTGAAACTTGATGTAGTTTCAAGTAGATGGTTTCCTACATTTATATTGTTGTCAATCAGGGGCCTTCCTGGAACTCTTTGATAGCTTCTCCTACAGTTTCCAGGCAATCATGTTGGGTTGCAAAAATATTTTTATCCCAATTCTGATTCATTAGGTGTTCACAGTTCTATTGACCCATTGACATACGTAAGAAACTAAGGAAACATTGATTGCCATACATGATATGAATGAAATTAATATAAATGTACTCAATTTTAAGAGTGTTATCATTCATTATTGTGTGGTGTAGTTTTGAGACAAGAGAAATGAAGTGGAATATGTGAAAAGAGGGTCCAAGAGTTCCTATGACCATGTGCCTTTTATGTTGCATCTCTGGTGGAAGCAGCATATCCCCTGAGAGATGGTAGCCTGGCATTTTCCATCTGCCCCAAAGGATGTACCCCTTCCCTAAAGCAAAGAATTCCATCTTTGCCAGCACTTTGCAACTTTGACCCCCTGCTACCAGTGGAATCCCCCACCTGGGATGTGGAGAACCTCCAGTGCAAAGACGTATCTTCTCCGCTTTGACTCAAGTCCTTGTCTCCTGCTGAATCAGTCCTCTAAAGGAAGGGGAAAAGGAAAGTAGGTGGGGAACAGGATTCCTTCTTATGCTGCGCAGGTCCTACCTCTATCTCCTGCTACACTCTTTTCTTGCCTAATCTCCACTTCTTTCTCTCCTTTGGAGAAAAGAGGAATAGTGATGTAGGGTTTCCCATTTGAGCATCTGACCATGTTCTTCCTATCTCATGTTCCACTTGCTTACAGCCTGATTACCAACTTCCATTGAAAAAAAGTAGCATCTTCCTGTAATGGCAAGTAAAGTGGGACTTTTTGCCATCTTTTGTTTCTGAGTGCCTTTGATTCTTGCCTTTGTTTCAATCAAGAGTCTTTGATTGAATTGGAAGTCTTTGATGACCTACTTAGGTCACATGGGTTTGAGTCACATGGTTATGACTCCCTCTGACCCTGAAGAAGTATAGATATATATATGTGTGTATGTGTGTGTGTATGTATATGTGTGTATATATGTATGTATATGTATATATGTATGTGTGTATAGACATACACACACACACACACACACACACACACACACACACACACACATATATATATATACTCTAAGGTCAGCATTTTTGGGGGGGCACACTCACTGGAAGAATGTATTGTGATTTGACCAGAGGAGACTTTGGGTAGCCCTTGTTAAAGAGCCTCCAGCTATGAAAAACCCAGAAGTTGGTGCCTCTTTCTCTGGTAACTATGTATGTAATGTCTTGATCAGACAGCAAGAAGCCTGTCTGTTGATTTCTGTTATTTCACTCTGTTTATATAACTTCCGCTTGTAATTTCTGTTTGTGTTTTCTCTGAAGTTCAGAGTGATGACTTTTTCCCCTGAAATAAGTGAATGATATATGTATGTTTAATTAAAGTAAGATCGTTAACCCCTTAAAGTTGTTTTCCTTAGAAAAGAAGATCAAAGAACCTGTGCTAGTAGCCCTTCTGGAATTATTGGCCTTACACAGCCACAGTAGCAGCAAGTAGCATTGCTGCTACACTTCCAGTTAATGATGAATATACTCACATCTGCTCATAGCCTTTGGCTATTGTCTACAAATGTCCAGATCACCCTCCCTTTCTTTGTAAATGAGTTAAGAACATGGCTCATTGTTTTTCCTCTCCTCTCTAACTCCTGCCCCCATACTGATAGACTCAGCATACATAATGACTCTTCCTCAAACTCTCTAACCCTTCAGTTCTTCAACTTTTTCACTTCCTATGATCTACTCCTCTACTCCAACTCCACAAGGATGGTCATATCTTTGATCTTGTC
This sequence comes from Trichosurus vulpecula, assembly GCF_011100635.1. Taxonomy (NCBI): domain Eukaryota; kingdom Metazoa; phylum Chordata; class Mammalia; order Diprotodontia; family Phalangeridae; genus Trichosurus; species Trichosurus vulpecula. The sequence goes on along the minus strand of NC_050576.1, from coordinate 205,039,668 downwards.
ATCACCCCAAAATGTACTACATCTTTGTTCAAGAGTTCCAAAATCCACTTATTCAGCCACAACCTATTGGCTTTTCACCTCTTCCTCTACTTCCTTTACAAAGCACTACTCTTTGTCTGCACATAGGCAGTTAATTGAATTGACATAAATAATAAACTCATTAATTTATTCAAATAAAAATAAGAGGTTAGATTAATTTAAGGAACTTTAAACCACTGGCATAATGTGGATATAATAAGTATCTTCATATTTCTGCAGAAAATTATTTTAGTGATGAAAATGATACTGTATTGACCCAAACTCTCCCAAACAATTGTGATTGCTTGGGAATCTTCATGGGCTCTTTGTCTTCCAGATGCATTTCATTCTTGTTTCTTAGTATACCAAAGAAGATGAACTCCATTAAGTGCTTCATATTCTGTGTGGAAAACTACAACAAATTTCCAAAACCTACTTGGACATGGGTATTCACAGGTTTTTCAAAATCTTTACCTAATGAAGCTGGCCCTCCTGGCTTCATCTGAAAGGCAGCAAGTCCATAGATCCCTTCTTTCAGAGGCTTTACTACTTTGTACCATGCAATTAGATAAATGACTTTATTCTTTTGTTTAACTATAAATGATAAGTTTGGAGAAATGACTTTTTCTTGCTATTCTTTATCGTTTGCTAAGGCTTTCATAACTTCAGCTCAATGAGCAAGGTTATGATATTTCCAGATATGAAAGATTTGATTCATCACATCTCCAAGTTTCTAACTTTGATATCTAATTCAGAGTGAGCTATATAAAGGTGAATATGTTTCTTAGTGTTTCCCAGAAATTCATTTATCTTTGCTGGTTTTATGATATAAGAACAAAATTCATAGAATGTCTGAGACCTGTGACAAAAGATGCACATACCTAGGGGCCTCCCACCATATGAAACAGTAGGGACCAGAGCCTACTAGTGGCATTGGAGGATGACCATGGTCCTGCAGGCTCTGGGAAAGCTGTGCATAGAGATCTCTAAACATACATTCTGGGGGGTGGAGCCAAGATGGTGGAGTGGAAGTGGAGACTTGCTTGAACTCTCCCCCCAAACCCTTCCAAGTACCTTTGAAAAATGACTCTAAACAAATTTTGGAGCTGCAGAACCCACAAAATGACAGAGTGAAACATCTCCAGTCCAAGGCAACCTGGAAAACCCACAGGAAGAGTCCATCACACAATACTGGGAGTAGAGCTCAGTCTAGCATGGCCCACACTGGCACAAATAGGGCTGGAACAGCCCTCAGGGCACTGAATCACTGGCAGCTTTGGAGGTTTCCAGACTTCTCAAGCCACAGACACCAAAGACAACTGAGGACATCTGTGGGAAAAATCTGTCGGGCCTGGGTGAGAGAAGAGCACAATCAAGCCCCAGCCTTAGGGCACTGGAGGTGGCAATAGTGGCAGCAACAGCAGCAGTAGTGGTTGCTTCTGGACCTCCAGGCCCACAGATGGTGGGGGGATCAAGTGGCTGATGAAAGTGGGATTGCAAGGAAATCTTTGCTGGTGCTGAGGCAGGATTCTCTTGCTTTGCCTACTTGCGTCTGGGTTGCAATCCTGTGTGTGGGTTCTGGATTGAGGAGGAACACTGGTGTGGGAGAACTTGTGATGGCTGTGGAGAGGGAATCCTACTCACAGTTCCAAGGCAGAAAAGAGTGCTTGGGGTGTCTCACAGACTAGGATGCAGGCTGAGAGAGGAATAAATGCCTATCCTTGCATCATTCCACCTCAGAAGAACTGAAAATTTACAGGTGCCTAGAAATAGCTTTGACAATAGCTGTGCAAAACCCCTAAAGAGCATTCTCCACTCTGGAAGCAGAGTCATACCCTGACAAACAGCTCAAAAGTCAAGTAATTGGCTGGGGAAATGGGCAGCATAAAAAATCTCAGACCACAGTATCTTACTTTGGTGATAAAGAAGATCAAAACATTGAGCCAGAAGAAAAAAGGCAAAGATCCTACATCCAAAGCCTCCAAGAAAAAATATGAATTGGTCTCAGACCATGGAAGAGCTCAAAAAGATTGTGAAAATCAAGTAAGAGAAGTAGAGGAAAAATTGAGAAAAGAAATGAAAGTGATGCAAGAAATTCATGAAAAACAAGTCAACAGCTTGCTAAAGGAAACCCCCTAAAATACAGAAGAAAAAAATACCTTAAAAATAGACTAACCCAAATGGCAAAAGATGTCCAAAAAGCCAGTGAGGAGAATGCCTTAAAAACAGTTGGCCAAATGGAAAAGGAGGTCCAAAAGCTCATTGAGGAAAATAATTCCTTAAAAATTACAATGGAGGAAATGGAAGTTAATGACTTCATGAGAAATCAAGAAATTATAAAACAGAACCAAAAGAATGAAAAAATAGGAAAAAATGTGAAATATCTCGCTGGGAAAACCATGGACCTGGAAAATAGATCCAGGAGAGATAACTTAAAAATTATTGGACTACTTGAAAGCCATGATCAAAAAAAGAGCCTAGACATCATCTTTCAAGAAATTAACTATCAAGGAAAACTGCCCTGATATTCTAGAACCAGAGGGTAAAATAGAAATTGAAAGAATCCACAGATCACCTCTTGAAAAAGATCCCAAAAAGGAAAACTAGGAATATTGTAGCCAAATTCCGGAGTTCCTAGGTCAAGGAGAAAATACTGTAAGCAGCAAGAAAGAAACTATTTTAGTATTGTGGTAACACAATCAGGATAACACAAGATCTAGCAGCTTCTACCAATCTTAAGGGATTGAAGGGCTTGGAATATGATATTCCAGAGGTCAAAGGAACTAGGATTAAAACTAAGAATCACGTACCCAGCAAAACTGAGTATAATACTTCAGGGGGGAAAATGGATATTCAGTGAAATAGAGGACTTTGAAACATTCTTGATGAAAAGACCAGAACTGAATAGAAAATTTAACTTTAAAATACAAGAATCAAGAGAATCATGGAAAGGCAAATAGGAAAGAGAAATCATAAAGGACTTAATAAAGTTGAATTGTTTACATTCCTACGTGGAAAAATGATATTTGTAACTCATGACACCTTTCTCAGTATTAGGGTAGTTAAAGAGAATATGTTTCGTATGTACATATGGGACAACATTCAATAACCTAACGTCAATCAATCAACCAACATGAATTTATTAGTCACTGTGCTAAGCACTCGAGATACAAGGACAAAAATGAAACAATCCTTGCTTTCAAGGGGGAAGGAGACAAATAGTATTCTACCATGCTCTTGTCTACTGCCTTTAGAATAAGAAGAGAAATGTCATGCCACAACTGGTCTCCTCACCCAACTTTTTCAAGCCTTTAGGAGAAGGGGAGAAATGCTATTCCATCTTGTTCCCTCTGTCTATTTCCTAGTCTGGCCTGTTACTATCTGCCTCATCAAGAGAGGAACTTCGTATCGTACTCCTTCCACAGATCTCTTGGCCTGCCCTGGCATGACAACCTCCAGGGGAAAGAGAGTAACGCTAATCCATCAACCACCCCAACTTGTCCCCTGGCCTGTGCTGGCTAATAACCTGAGAGGACTCTACCCTGAGACTAAACAACAGGGGAAATGATAACCTACTTTAACTTATTCCGAAGTGATTATCCCAATCCCACCTAGTGATATCTTCCCCATCTCTGTGATTCTGAACCCTTGAATATCATCATTCAAGTCCCATTTGCTGTCCTTCTCTGCCTGATCCCTTATTCCCGTCCCTTTCAACTCCAGTCCTGCCACATCCTGCTCCAAAGCTACTCACTCCTAATATGCTATCTGGAATGCCTGTTCCATATGTTAAACAACTTATATTCCTCTTAAATCATCTCCTTTCTGACTTCTTCCATCTTCTAGCTCTCATTGAGATCTGGTTTCCTTCTAATGACATATTGCGACTGGCTGTGCTTTCTGTCACTTGTTTCACTTTCATTCATTCCACCTGACTCACTGGTTGAGACTGGGGAATCAGAATACTCCTTGGTCCCCATTACCACTGCCAGGGTTTCCCTCTACCACTGCTCAGTAATCTCTCCTCATTTGAGGTTCATTGAATCCATATCTACCACTTAATTAATGCTCTAGTAGCTTTTATCCATGTGTCCTCCTCTTCACTTTCTCTCAACCCTCATGTATAATCTGCTGCTAAATATTGTCAATTTTAGCTTAATAATATCTCCTATATATGACTCCTTCTTTCCTCTGAGAGCAACAACACTCTGGTACATGCCCTCCTCACTTCACATCCAGACTATTTCAATAACCTGCTGATTGGTCTCCCTGCCGTAAGTCCAGTTCATGCTTCACTTACAGTAAAGAGCAAAGTGTTTCCTAAAGTCTGATTATATGACCCTTTACTCATTAAACTCCAGTGGCTCCCTATTACCTCAATCAATCAATCGATATATATTCATTAAGTGCCTAACATGTGCCAGGCATGTGCTAAATATAAAATCCTCAAATTGGTGGGAAAAAACCCTTCATAAACTGGCCCTCTCCTACTTTTTTTAGTCTTTTGACATCTCATTCACCCTCAATTACCTCTGTTATACGGGCTGTTCCTAAAGTCTGAACTCATATGCAATTGATGGCAATGTGTAGTTATTGCATTGAGTTCACGTGAATCTTTCAAAGTGCATCAACCTTTGCATCACAAATGATGGAAATCATATTGAAGATGTTATTTGTTAATATTCCAATTAAATAAATATTTCATTCATTTCATTTCTTGAAAATATGCATTTTTGCCTATGTGTCCAGTAACACTGTCTTCTTTGCTGTTTCTAAAAAAATAAGTACTCCATCCCAATACTCCTAACATTTTCACTGACTGTTTCTCATGCCTGAAATACTCTCCTTCCTCATTGCCTCTGCCAAGATTCCCTGGCTTTCTTCAAGCCACAGCTAAAACTTTCATCATCTATGAGAAGCCTTTCCTTATCCCTTCTATTGAATATCTTCCATTTATCCCACATATATCTTGCTTGTATGTAGTTGTTTTAATGTGAAGGGGAATGGACACACATTTGGAGAAAACTGGCAGGAAACATATGAAGAAAAACACTACGCTGGATTGTAGGCTTTGAGGCCATTAATTCATTCGTGAACATCTGTATGATAGGATGCCACTTCAATGCTAACTGCTTGTTGGCTGATCCTCACTCTTCTCCAATTAGTTCAATCCTCTTCTCTCCTGGAACTGATCAAACATTTACAAGCTCTTTCAATTTACAATCACCCTCACAAGGATACCAGAAAATTGCCGCACTAGTGAATTCACTAGTGTTTGCATTTAAGCCAAATAACTGCAAAGTTCATCAGGATTTTTCTGTGCACCACACACCACCTGAGTCAGTTAGTCACTTAACAAGATGCTGTAGTGTCCAAACAGAACGAAGGACACAAAAAGGCTCTCAAGCTCTTCACTCACCAGGATACAGCACAATCCCATCAGATCTGATCATCTCTTAATAAACAAATTAACAAAACTTGACTTTTTTTTCCTTTCTACATTTCCCTTTCAAATTAGAAAAGGGAATGTAATGGTCACTTCGGCCTGGCTGTACCTTGAATAAGTTCTAGGTCCCCACCCTGTGGCCTAAGATCACATGTGACCCTCTAGGTCCTCAAGTGCAGCCCTTTGACTGAATCTAGATTTGTTCTGTGAAGTTTGGATTCAGTCAAAGGGGCCACGCTTGAGGACCTGAAGGGCTGCATGTAACCTAAGGCCACAGTTTCCCCACCCCTGTTCTAGGTAGTGCTGAAAGGCAAGAGTAAACACCAGGCTTTATTTCAGCCAATTTGGAACTATCAGTTATTTAGAAGCACATAAAACCTTTTCCTCAGCTCAATTTCTGCTGCTGGCTTCTTCAAATAGACAAGTCTCCTATACAAACCCCTATTGAGTCTTTCTCTCCAGTTTGTTCTTGACACCTCCAACCTCAGATTCAGCCTATTCTAAGGTTTTAAATGAGAGCCTCCTCATACTCAGTGGCTCATCTTTCATGTATGAATAACTTTCCTCATTTCTCTTAAGAAACCAACAGTTTTTAATCATCCATCAGTCTCATATTGTGAGTTTTATTCCTCTCAAGTCTTAAAATAGTTCTATCTAAATGAACTGAGAGACCCTGAATCTCTAAGTTCTTAAAAAGATATTGCTCCATATCAGTCTGTTCTTGACTGAAACTTATTCCATATTCATATATTTTTAATAAAATCCTACTCCAGATACTTATTTGTTGTACTAACCTTGGATAGGTCACATGTTCTCTTTGTGCATATATTTCTTCTTCTCTAAAATGAGTAGGTTGGTCTTGATGACCAACTCTAAACCTTTGAGCATATGATCCTAAAAGTATTAAAAGATTAAATTAAATTAAATTAAAAGATTAAATATCAGATACTTCAGGAAGGAAAGAAACTGGCAGGTGGGGAGTATCAGAAAAGCTTCATATGGGATATAATGCTTGACTTGAACTTTGAAAGAAGTTAGGAATTCTGTGAAACAGAAAGGAGAATAGAGATTAATTTAGGCACAGGGCACCACCAATGCAAAGGCCTAGAAATGGAGGTGAAGGGAGGTATGTGAGGAAAAGACTAATTTAGCTAGACTGTAGGATGCAGGCATGACTCATGGTGGTGTAGTGCTTCAGGTCTGGAACTCCAGTGAACTGAGAAATTTAATTAACTATCACATAGCTGGCAAAAGGATACTGATTTAGCCATAACATGGAAAGGATATTCAGCTAGGATATAGCATTGATTTACTTGGATATAACTTCTCTGCCTCTGTATTGGCTCTGCTGGGATAATGTCTTGCAAGGCTTTAAAAGAATCTTAGGGGCAGCTAGGTGGTGCAGTAGAGTAGAGCATCGGCCCTGGAGTCAGGAGGACCGGAGTTCAAATCCGGCCTCAGACACTTGACACATGTACTAGCTGTGTGAGCTTGGGCAGGTCACTTAACCCCAATTGCCATGCCCCCCAAAAAAAACTCTTAAAAGAATCTTAGGATTAATAAGGAGCCACTGAAATTTATTTGGCAAGGAAGTAACATGGTCAGACCTGTACTTAAGGAGAAACTTATGGTAGATATTTGAAAGATAGATAGAATTGGTGAGAAATCTGGGATAGTGAGAACAATTAGAGGGTAACTTCAATAGTTTAAGAAATAGATAATAGTGCCTTGAAATAAAATGAGCAAAGAGGAGACGATGTAAGAGAAAGTGCGAAGATAAAAAAAAAGATTTGGCAAAAGGTGTAGGGGGTGAGAAAGAGTGAAGAGTCAGTGATAACACTGGGTGCAAACCTGGGAGACTTGAAGATAGTGGTGCTCTTGACAGAAATATATTAGTTTAGAAGATGGGTAGGTTTTGAAGAAAAGATAATGAATTCTGTGACACTAGGGTTGGAAAAGACATCTGGTAGTGATCTGCAGGGAGATGATATTTAAAACCATGGGAACTGATAAAGTAACCTAGTAAAAGAATACAGAGAATGAAAAAGTTCCCTAGCAGAGACTTAGTGGATAGATAGATAGATATAATACAGATATAGATATACATGTATGTATGTGTATATATATATATTTATATGTATATGTGCACATACATATATACAATTAGGAGTCTTCATATGGATGAAAATCCAGCAAAGAAGCTTGAGAATGAATAGTCAGGCATGTAGGGAAGAGAATCAAGAGAAAGCAATGTCTGGGGGAAAACTAGAGAAGAGTGAGTATTCAGAAGGAACCACTGGTCAGTTGTTCAATCGGGTTACATTCTACCAAGAGGTCAAGATTGATGATGTCAGATTGCAAAGGAATGAAGAATGAAGAAAGAGTCAGTGGGAAAAAAATTATATATAAGATATATTTCTTCCCCAGCAAAGTTTCACTGAGAAAATTATGGGAAATATAGGAATGATAGCTGAGGGAATGAAGAGCCTAGTAATTATTAATATTTTTCTTTTTTTTAAGGATAAGGGAAACTAAGGCACCTTTATAGGTATATGAGACGAAACCAGTAGGTAGGAAGAGACTGATCAAAGATTAGAGAACAAGGGAGAAATCTACTAGAAAAGATGGATGAGGTCAAAGACTCATACAGAAAGACTGGTTTTATCCAAAAGGGACACCTCATTGTCAGTACCTGCATTAAAGGAGGGGGTAGGGGTTGGCATCGAGGGGTTTTGAGAAGAGGGGAAGAGTGAATTCATAGTGAACGGCCTATCCTATAGGTTATGTATGATATGAAGCAATTTTCTCTTTGCCACATGGACATGAGGCTACTCTCACAGTCCTGTCCTTGCCACTCACAATGGAGTTGCACCATCTCTTCTTAGGAGAGTTAACTTAGTCACTGAATTTCACCACTGCTTGCAGTAATTGTATCCTACTGTAAGACAGGATATCCAGAGTAACGTGCAAAGCAAAAGTCAACCACTGGCTCCGGTGTTTTAAAAGCTGACAGCTTTTGTCTAGAGTACCTTATCTCTTATGCCATGTACTTTGCTTTTAAACCTCTCATCTAGATATGCTATTCTAAAAATATTTAGTACCCCAATAAATGATTTCTACTTAACACAATTAGAAGTTGTGGCCTCTTCCTAGTTTTTCTTTAGGAATTGCCTTCTTGGAAATTTTTACATAACAGTAGCAACAGATATTAGTGGTATTTTTAGCACTTTCTCTGAATATATTTTTAAATCTGTCTGGGAAAATGTTTTATCTCTAGCTAATACCAGCTGATGTAACAAAAACCAACATTTAAAGTAATGTTTTTATTAGCAGGGACTGCTTTAGTTCACTTTCTTGGGAATATTGTCTCAGTTACACCAAGAGACTAGGGCATGTCAGACATCACACATTAGCTTGTTTGCACAACAGCATGTCTGTGGCTTCTTGGTTTGTGTTTTTAATAGGTGGGTGTGCTGTGCTGCACATTTGGGATTTTTTAAATATTAAAGGCTTGGGGTGGAGAGTTTCAGAAGGTTTGTGTCATGGAAAAGGAGAATGGATGATTCAAAGGCTAAATGTTGCAGTCTTTGAATAGATCCTCATTTGACTCAGAATTTGAACACAGGCCTCTGGAAAGGGAAAAGTTCAGATCACAGCCATTATTTGTCTAAGCCATCAAACTGCTATAGAATGCAAGAAGATTTGTACAGGGAATAGTTCTGTAATTTTCATATGCTCATGCATCATTTGGGAATCTTCTTTTGGCAGAGAAATAGAATAAAATGTTTTGTCTAGCAGCCTGACTGAAGCCTAAACAAACCACTGCACTCACCTTCTCCCTTTAATAGCAATAAATTCACCAGCTAAATTTTAGATGGAAAAAATGCATTTTAACTATCAAAATTTAACTAACCAAAATTTCCTAAAACCCATCGGGGAAAAGGGAATGTAAGTTTCTTTTTTTGTAATTGTTTTTTGTTTGTTTTTTTCATGGGGGGAGGGAAGGAGAAGGAAGGGAAAGGGAATTGTTTGGCACAAAACATCCTAAGTACCAGAGAAGTCATAGTAACCTGTTAAATTCCAGATTTTATTTAATTTGATTTTTCTAACAACAGAAAGGTCCTTGAGGACAGGAGCTGTTGGCACTTTTTCTCTGTATCCTTAACACAATGCCTGTCGCATAATGAGAGTTCAGTAAGTACTTGTTGATTGATTTTACAAGCAGAACTCCAAAATATATAAAATAGCTTTATTTTATTCTGCAAAGAGCTTATTCATTAATTAGATACTCTCTGTAGGAGAGGCTGATTTTCAGAAAGTTTTGCTAGGGATGAGTATATCTGAAACATCAATTTTGCGGATATGAAACTTGCACCACTGCAGCTGATCTGGAATTTACAGTCTTAATGAGTTGCCTAGGGATATTGAGAGGTTTAGTGGCATGTCTGCGCTTATATGGCTAGCATATATCAGGTCTTTCTGAATCTAAGGCTGAATCCATTTTTGTCATGTTGCTTTTCCCATAAAGGAAATTTAAAATATGTTTGCTTCTTATTATTAAAATAAATAATTCAAATTGACATGTGCAGGAATGATCAACCACACCTGAAAGAATATTGTGTAGCAGTATAAGACAACCTCCACCAATATGATCAGACACATTCACCTACTGTAAAACCTCTAGTCAGAGCTCCCAAGAGCTCAACTTGACTACTCTATCTTCTCTTTTCCCTTCCTCTCCCATCTTGAAAAGTGCCTTTTCCGTCAAAGTTTCCTTGGGCATGGGTTGCATTGCATTGGGAATCACATGGATTTTACTGATGGGACTTTCAAGGGTCCTACTGTGTCTAATATTGAGTGGTGCTTTTTTCAAAGGAGTAAACTGACAAGTTTGAGTTCATGCAGTGATCAAGCCCGCATGGATTCAACTCCAGAATCCATGTCATTTGGAGAATCAACATAGGAACTTCAGACATTCATCCTGTAGAAAAGAATACAGAGAGATATAAAAGTTTTCTTTAAATACTTGCAGGGCTGTTCTATGGAAGAGGGAGCTATTTCTTCTGTGTTGCTCTAAGTAGAGTCAGAATCAACAGAAGCTTAAGGAGAGGGGTATTTTAGGAAAGTACTTTCTAATTTTAACAGCTGTCTTGCAATAGAATAGCCTCCTTCCTGAAGAAGTGAAATTACTGGAATGGGAAATTCAGAGAAACATGAGAAGAACTATACAAAGTAAAACATTGTATTCTAATGGAGTCTTAGCAGGATGGAGAATTTAGAGGGGGAAAAGGGAAAATGTGAATGAACTAAAGCAATACATTCTACTAAAGGATATATCTTTAGACAGGTATGTGTAAGTCATATACAAACACTGGAGGGAAAAGCTTCATCATTTGAGGGCAGAGGGAAATGTCTCCTGAAATGGCTACATTTGAACTGCGTACTGAAGAAAGTCAGGGATTCTAAGGGATGGAGATGAGGAGAGAAACCATTTCAGGCACAGTGAGCAACCACTGCAAAGCCATTGAGATGGGAGACAGAGTGTCACAAATAAAGATTAACAAGTATGGCTAGATCATAGAATGTTTTGAGGAAAGTAAAGTGAAGAAGAGTGAAAAATTTAGGTTCTGTTGAACTTTAAATTCCAAAAAGTGAATCATATTCAATCCTGGAAGCAACAGAGAATCATTGGAGTCTTTTGAGTAAAGGGGGTGACATAGTCAGATCTAAACTTTAAGAAACTAACTCGGGCCCAAGTGGAGTATGGATTGAAGTGGAGAGTCTTGAAGCAGGATGAGCAATCAGAATCCATTAGAATGACATAATGAGGGCCTGAATTAATGTGCAAAATCTATGAGTGGAGAGAAGGGACATAGAAGAGATGCTGTAAAGGTAGAAACCACAAGATTGTTCACAGAATGAATATATTTGGTGAATGAGAAGGGGAAATCAAAAATGATGCTGAGTTTCTGAACTTGGCTTACTGAGATGATGGTGGCACTCAGGAAACTAGAAGTGAACATCTCTATAGAGATGATATTTGAATCTATGGAAGCTAATAAGCTCACCAGCTGAGATAATATAGAAAAAAATGGAAAAAAGGCTCTCAAAAAAGAGCTTTTTTAATTTGGGGGAGGGGGGAAGTCATCAATCAAACTTATTTTTAAGTGAGTTTATTAAAAGTATATAAGGAGAATTTAGATTGTCATCTTCCTGGATGATGTAGAATGGATTCCTGGATTGACTCCAAATAGTTAAATGATTTGCCTGTGATCACACAGGAAATCAATATTGAAGCTGGGATTTAAAGTTATGAATCCCTTGGTGTCAAAACCCTATACTTTCTCGAATACCATATTGCCTTACTAGATAGTACTAGATAGTCATATTTGAAGATGATAAAGATATCTGTATGGTTAATTTACTCTATTTCTTTTCCAAAGTAATATCCAAATGTGTGACATAGGGGAATAGCTAGGATAGGGAATATGTCAATAATCTTTATTGTCATCAATATGTCATCATTATAAGTTACAGTATGGTAAAGTGGATGGAAAGCTAGCCTGAAATATCTAAGTTCAAGTCTCACCTTTGACACATGCTGACTATGTATCCTTGGGCAAATCATTTAACTTTTCATCACTGTAGACAACTCTCTAAGATGAAAAGTTGCAGAGGAGATGTTAATTGGTAGAGGGCAATTTTCTCACCTGGGAACTCCCTATACCAATAAATTACATATCTAGTCTCTATCCTTATTATCATCATTATCATCTTCATCAATATTTATTATTTTGCTGATTCTCAGGCATTGTGCAGACTGCCCATGGAATCAACTTTGGTTCCTTGAAAGAGAGCTTTGGTCAGAAGTATACAAAACCTTATTCTTTCCTGGATGGTGCCTCTGGCACGGTGATGCCCTGAGAAGAGGAACTCTTCCAAAATTGTTGGTAAATTGTGACTTGTTATTATTCAGTGTTCTTTTTCAGGTCACTAGTTAAAATATCCAGAGGTCAAGACCAAGAAAATACATAGAAACACCCAAGGTTAAATAAGGAATCAGGATATTTTACTACCTTGCGAGTAGTAAGAAACAATGAAACATATGTTTTGGCTGAATAAAGCAAAACTATGATTCCTCCCCACCCCTTTCTTCTTTATTTGGGATTATATATACACTATTAGCTTTTTAACTGATATGCTCAGTCTTTTCTAATTTAAGGTTATTCCCTGAATTCTCTGCCTTCACTCCCAAAGACAATCTGCAAATGAGGTAAAACACATGGAACTGCTTCCCAGAATTGCAGGAGAATGTCCTACCTCATTTCTGGATATTAATGCATCAAGAGAATAGCAATGAACAGAAAATTAAATTATCTGCTGCTGCTCTTTCTGATGCTGCTATATTTATATTAGATGATCACATATATGGTGATACATTCCTCTAGAAGCCTTGAAAGAGGTTTAAGGTCTAGCAACTTCTTGATGGCTAGGGCCCTGCATCATTGACACAGCCACACCTAAGACAATAGGAAATATAAAAATTTGTCAGTTGCACTGATGTTGCTGACTTTATTACTGAGGTCTCTATACTCAAGACACTGAGCAGCAATGCTTCGTGATCCACCACTCAAGACTACTACAGAGGAGCATATAAAATAACTAGAAACAAACAGAGGAACCTGAGGATAGGCACCTAGAATATCTGACTGTGAAGCCAACTTATGTTATCGTGATAAAATCTCACCTGATTTTTTTCCTTTCTCCTCTCTATGCTTTGTCTCTTCTCTGTCTCTGTCTCATTCTTGCTCTCAAATCTCTCTTTTTATCTCTGTTTCATTCTCTCTCTCTCTCTCTCTCTCTCTCTCTCTCTGGCTTTCTCTCTCTCTCTCTCTCTCTCTCTCTGTCTCTCTCTCTCTCTCTCTCTCTCTCTCTCTCTCTCTCTCTCTCTCTCTCTCTCTCTCTTTCTCTTTCTTTCTCTCTCTATGCATGTCTCCCTGTCTCTTTTTCTTCGGTTCCCCCATCTTCAAGAACAAAGAGCTCCCAAGAATAATGTGAGGGTCACCTCTTTTAAAACACCAACTAAAAGCATTATCTCTCCCTATTTTCCCTGAATTGATATAGGCAGCCCCTAGAAGGGCTGATATAGTCCTTAGCAGTGTTGGAAACAAATGTTACCTTGCTCTACCTAAAATTTCCCTGGCTTCTCTCCTGTAACAAAAAATGGGGGTGGGACATGGAGGAGGAGCTCTTCTGCAGGAAGAATTGAGATTAATACTTGAATCCACTTTATCTGAGCACAGTTTTCCTGCATATCAAATAATTTAGATCTCAACTCAAATAATATGCCAATAATAAGTGGGCTGAAAAGGAAATCCAAGTTAATATGACTCACCATTTTTGAACAAATATTAACTTTGTCTGGCCAGCATTTCTTCTTGTATCACTTTTCCAGATCCCCAAAGAGTTATACAATAGCTCAAAGGAGAAAGTCAGGATATGTTATTTTGGCCAAGCTATTTTGGGGGAATTAATTTCTAACAATTGTACTCAATTTATTATTTTTCTAGCAAAGTAGAGAAAAAATATTTTCACATCATTGACACTGTATCAGATATCATAATATCAAAGAATTCCAATCAGGGACTGCTGTTGAATTAATTTGTTGCTTGCTTGTTTTCCTCTGCTCACTTCATGGGTTGGGAGACAGTATTGAGACAGTTCTCTCCCTGGCATCTTATGCCACTGAAGATCCTCCCAATCTGACAACTTCTTGGGTTCTCTACAAAGCTCCTTAGGAAACAAGACAAATATTGAGACCCCAATCATAATCTTTCCTAAAGTTTATCCTGTTGCTCTAAAGATACATAATATGTTAATGTGGATTCAGCAGTAATTAATTCAAATTAGCAGGGGCATGGATGATACATTTAGACTTAACATTACTAGGTATGGCCAAACAATATTGCATAGATTGTGCTGTTTTCTAATCTTGTCATACATGAAACTATAGTGCAAATTCATCCCCCCTCCTTCTCTTAGGAAAATTCAAAGATGGAAGAGAACTTGCCATTTATTCAATCCAACCATTTCATATGACACATAAAGAAACAAGGTGAGAAAGTTGAAATTTCTTGCTTAGGGACACAGCTTAGGGGTAATCTAGAGCTCTTCCACCGAAGGCTTTCACTTATTTTCCTTGCATTTCTGGACTTTATAGCAAAAATATGAACCAAGAAATACTGAGTCTTTTTCTTTTCTCCTCTTGTGTACAATGAAAGAGTTTTACAGAAACGTTGATGGTGGAGATTACGGGGTAGGATGAGGGAAAGTATTGTTGCTAGTTCAAAAATAATGAAATTAAGCCAACAGATCCTTAGGGATTGGCAGCTTGCCTGGAGTGAGAATCCATTTTTCATGTCACTGAAGTCAAGGTTCTCATCCTCATTACTATGTTGCTGTGACCTATACTCTCTGGCTTCTACTGGACTTCCAGAAAAGCAGAAAAATTAATTCATTTTGCTGTTGTGTACATATCCCTGTGAAAGGGTAAGGGAATGAAGTAAGGAGAGTCATAGTTGGCATTGAGAGAATAGAAAATGGAGAAGATAGTAGAGAAATGCCAAGAAAAAAAGAGTCCATGAATTATTCATACCAGGAATCTCCCACATCTGAAATTGACTCTCTCCTCATCTCAACCTCATAACTTTTGTCCCTGAAATTATTTTTTAATCTGCACATTGCATCTGTGATGATTAAAAAGGTTTGAGGGTCATAGTTTCAGAGTAATTTAATCATTTTATTAGTAAGACCAGCACATTATTAATAAAAGGATGGTCAATGTAGTTAATAGTGAGGACTCCAGCACACCTGTAATGAAACCTGTTTCTTACCTTTTAGTTGAGATATGATGGATTCATTATATAGAATGAGACATATAATTTTAGACAAACCATAAAATGTATTTTTTTTTGTTTTTGCTTCTCCAAACCTATGTTTTTAATGTGGAGGGGATTTTATTTGGGAAGTGGCGAGGTTTTCGGGGAAATTAGAGACTATACATAGTGATGCAAAAAATGGTAGAAGGGAGCCAAGATGGCGGCTGGAAAGCAGGGACCAGCCTGAGCTCCCTGCCGAGCCCCTCCAAAAACCTATAAAAAATGGCTCTCAACCAATTCTAGAAAGGCAGAACCCACAGAACAGCAGAGGGAAGCAGGGCTCCAGCCCAGGACAGCCTGGATGGTCTCTGGGAGAGGTCTATCCCGCACGGAGCTGGGAGCTGGGAACGGAGTGGAGCAGAGCCCAGCCTGAGCGACTTGGACCATCCAGACCAGAAGCCGGGCGGAGGGGGCCGTAGCGCCCTGATTCAGTGAGCTGCGGCAGTTACGAGACTTCTCAACCCACAAACACCAAAGACTGCTGAGAAGGTTAGTGGGAAAAGCTGCGGGAGTGGAAGGAGTTTGCAGTTCGGCTTCCAGCCCCAGGGGCAGTGGAGGTGGGGCAGCTACGGCTGCTGCTGCTTCCGGCTCCAGGCCCACCTGGTGGGAGGAATTAAGTGGTGGATCAGAGCAGGGGTGCACAGCCTGCCGAAGATCTGAGCCCAGTTCGGGTTGGGGGTCCTTGGGGAAGGAGCAGTGCTGGTGCGGCAGAGCTGGCACCTCCTCCCCAAACGTGGAACATAGAACTCTGTCGTCTACAAGCAGTCATACCCCACTGAAAAACTCAAAGGTCAAGTTAGTTGGCTGGGATTATGGCCAGGCAGCGAAAACGCACCGAGATTCAGTCTCAGACTCTGCATTCTTTCTTTGCTGACAAAGAAGACCAAAACATACAGACAGAAGAAATTAATAAAGTCAAAGAGCCTACAACAGAAACCTCCAAGAAAAACATGAACTGGTCCCAGGCCATGGAAGAGCTCAAAAAGGATTTGGAAAAGCAAGTTAGAGAAGTAGAGGAAAAATTGGGAAGAGAAATGAGAAGGATGCGAGAAAACCATGAAAAACAGGTCAATGACTTGCTAAAGGAGACCCAAAAAAATACTGAAAAATACACTGAAAAAAACAACACCTTAAAAAACAGATTAACTCAAATGGCAAAAGAGCTCCAAAAAGCCAATGAGGAGAAGAATGCCTTGAAAGGCAGAATTAGCCAAATGGAAAAGGAGGTCCAAAAGACCACTGAAGAAAATACTACTTTAAAAATTAGATTGGAGCAAGTGGAAGCTAGTGACTTTATGAGAAACCAGGATATTATAAAACAGAACCAAAGGAATGAAAAAATGGAAGATAATGTGAAATATCTCCTTGGAAAAACCACTGACCTGGAAAATAGATCCAGGAGAGATAATTTAAAAATAATTGGACTACCTGAAAGCCATGATCAAAAAAAGAGCCTAGATATCATCTTTCAAGAAATTATGAAGGAGAACTTCCCTGATATTCTAGAGCCACGGGGCAAAATAGAAATTGAAAGAATCCATCGATCGCCTCCTCAAATAGATACAAAAAAAAGAAATCTCCTAGGAATATTGTCGCCAAATTCCAGAGCTCCCAGATCAAGGAGAAAATACTGCAAGCAGCCAGAAAGAAACAATTTGAGTATTGTGGAAACCCAATCAGAATAACCCAGGATCTGGCAGCTTCTACATTAAGAGATCGAAGGGCTTGGAATGCGATATTCCGGAGTTCAATGGAGCTAGGATTAAAACCTCGAATCACCTACCCAGCAAAACTGAGTATCATGCTCCAAGGCAAAATATGGAGTTTCAATAAAATAGAGGACTTTCAAGCTTTCTCAGTGAAAAGACCAGAACTGAATAGAAAATTTGACTTTCAAACATAAGAATCAAGAGAAGCATGAAAAGGTAATCAAGAAACAGAAATTGCAAGGGACTTACTAAAGTTGAACTGTTTTGTTTACATTCCTACATGGAAAGAGGACATGGATGATTCATGAGACCTCAGTATTAGGGTAGCTGAAGGGAATATGCATATATATATATATATATATATGTATGTTTATGTATATATATATAAGTGAATGTATGTATGTATATATCTATGTGTATATATATGTGTGACACAGGGTGAGTTGAAGATGAAGGGAAGATATCTAAAGGAAATAAAATGAAATTAAGGGATGAGAGAGCATCATACTGAGAGAGGGAGATAGGGAGAGATAGAATGCTGTGAATTATCTCACATAAAGGTGGCAAGAGGAAGCAGTTCTGTGGGAGGAGGGGAGAGGGCAGGTGAGGGGGGAATGAGTGAACCTTGCTCTCATCAGATTTGGCCTGAGGAGGGAATACCATACATACTCAGTTGGGTATCTTACCCCACAGGAAAGAAGAGGGAGGAAGAAAAAAACATAAAAAGGGGGGGAGGATGGAGGGGAGGGCAGATGGGGGTGAAGGTAATCAAAAACAAACACTTTGGAAAGGGGACAGGGTCAAGGGAGAAAATTCAATAAAGCGGGATGGGTTGGGAAGGAGCAAAATGTAGTTAGTCTTTCACAACATGAGTATTATGGAAGGATTATACATAATGATACACATGTGGCCTAGGTTGAATTGCTCGACTTCTTAGGGAGGGTGGGTGGGAAGGGAAGACGGGAGAGAATTTGGAACTCAAAGTTTTAAAATCAGATGTTCAAAAACAAACAAAAAAAAGTTTTTGCATGCAATTAAAAAATAAGATACACAGGCAATGGGGCGTAGAAATTTATCTTGCCCTACAAGAAAGGAAGGGAAAAGGAGATGAGAGGGGAGGGGGGTGAGAGAGGGGAGGGCTGACTGGGGAACAGGGCAACCAGAATATACGCCATCTTGGAGTGGGGGGGAGGGTAGAAATGGGGAGAAAATTTGTAATTCAAACTATTGTGAAAATCAATGCTGAAAACTAAATATGTCAAATAAATTTAAATTAAAAAAATGAAAAAAAATCTCAAAAAATGGTAGAAGGAAAAGAACAAAAGCATCAATGAAGCACTTTAAAACAATCAAAAGAGAGCAGAATAAGTTCAGAAGGGGATATAGAAAAGCAGGACAATTCTCGTTCTCCTACCCACTCTTACATGTATGTATATATATGTGTGTGTGTGTGTGTGTGTGTGTGCATATAATATATATGTATATATAAAACTTTTCTATATTTGTATATTATATAAAGTATATTAATATATAATATATTTGTACATAATATAAATAAAATATATTACTATAAATTAAACCTACCTAAAATTATAGGTCTCTCTGTCCCACACACACACACACACACACACACACACACACACACACACACACACACAAACAAAAACACATGTGTGCACACACACATACTTTGGCTTTCATAAATGTTAAGTTGACTGCAGTATGAAGTGCCTTTATAACACTTCACTGTCTGGAATGTTCTTGTCACCTGCTGCATATTCAGACAAAATCTCCAAATCCTGCTCGTTTTCAAAGCATTCTTTTTGATCTTAATTCTCTAAAGAGCCATAACTTCAATAAGTCAGTAGAGAGGATGAAGGGAATTGAATGACTCATTTTAATCTCCTTGTGAACTAAGATTTAAAGTTTTCAATGAGTACAGAGGCAGACATTGTCTAGTAGAGGAAATTATAAAACCCAGATAAGATAAGTTGGAGGATGTAAAAACTGATTATCTGTAGAGAGACAAGAAAAATGATACCATCAGTAAGAAAATAAAATAAGAGGCAATTTATAGAATCTTAGAACATTATAGGTGGTAGAATTAGTTTTTGCATCTAGTAAAAATCCTCCCACCTTGAAGATGAGCAAATTAAAGCCCAGATTGGGAGAGTGGTTTATCCAAGGTCAACTTGCTACTGTATGGAAGAGCTGGGACTCGAGTCCAGGTTTCTTGATTTCTTGTCCAATGATCTTCTACATGTACCTTTGTTTTCCATTAATAAACTATGTGATTGTCAAATAAAAACAAAGAATCAAAACATCATCTTCACAAGAACCAAAATTAAGGTTCAGGAATGTATAGTTATCCATCAAAAAGCAAATCATGACTAAGTTGTGACCAGTTTCCTATTTGGAAGTTTCTTCCAGGGCTTTGTTTTCTTTCTCCTTCAAAACTCTTATCTTAAAATTCTCATAGGAAGCCTTGATTAACTGCATTGACCTGATTCCTATGAACTGCAGCACTTTGTACTCTAGATATGCATATAGTGCTGAACAGATGTGCCAAAAAAAAACCTAAACAAAAGAAAAAAATAACCCATGAAAACATTCTCATTGGCCCTGCCTCTTCTAGGAATGCTCCCCCAAGCTGTGCCAGCACACCTGGCCCATGCTCTGTGCATGCTTATGATGTGTATGATTAGCCTGTCTATCCTTAAATGGCTCTGACATATATATTGTTATGTAATTTCCATATGTCTGCATAAGGGTGTGAGTTGCTTTGGTTCCCCAAATATATAATTGCCAGATGCTTCAATGACAAGATTTAAGAATTTTATCAATCAATGTTTATCAAATTTCTGCTATGTGCCAAACACTGTGCTAGGATCTGGAGTCATAGCCCTTAAAGAGCTCAAGTTCTTCTAAGATGCTCTGAGAGAAATGATTATTAATAACTAACGATTTGGAGAGATTCAGTTCCCCCTTTCTTTTTTTTAATTTTTGAAGATCTGAGTCTCTGAAGTTTGAGTTAAACTTCTCTCCTGTCTAACCTAACCCAACCCTACAAGGAATGTATAATATCATGTGAATTCCATTCAATGAAGCTTGTTCATTGACATATCTTTTTGTCTAGAAAACCCCAAACTGGGCACTGAGTACAGAGAAAGTATAGAGATAGTTTCTCTATCTAAAAGTAACATGATGTCACTCTCGGCCCCTCATTTTAATATAGCTCACCTCCTATCATGTTATCCAATCAAAATTGATTGATACCCCTCAGGAACACCTACTCTTTGAGGGGTATATAAACTGTGAGCCCACCACTTCTTTTTGGTCTAAGAGAGACTTTGTTCTAAAAAAACTGGACATATAATTTTTACAAATCAATTAATATTTTTAATTAAGGGAAATAAGTGGTTCTTATTTGATATAATGACAATAATTATATATATACATACATATATGTGCATACATGTATGCATGTATATATGTGTATATATGTATATTTTATATATATATATATATATATATATATATATATATATATGCTATTTATTTAAACGTAGAACTAATATAGAGTCCTAAAAACCTTCATGGAAATCCCAACTTAACTAAGTCTCAGCATCTAGTTTTTCTGTGTTAATAATGGAAGATTCCAAGCATTTTGCATAGGCTTCATAATTATAGTTCTGTTTAAATAATAATATCAATGATTTACATGTAAATAATAGAAGTTACCAAGAAACATCATATGGTCTTTTTACAATCCCATTGACAGGTCTGGTTTTGTTGGCAAAGTTTAATGACTAGGTATCATTTTTCCCCAAAGAGAAAGAGGAACACTTTCTCCTGTGGGAATACAGTTTTCTGCAACTGTTATTTTCAAAGGACTTAGGGGCACTTAGGAATTTTTAAAGAGTTAAATTATTTCCAGTCAGTTAAAAAAATGAAAAGATGTAAGTACTTGAAATAATCAAAAGGGATGAGGAATATCCTCCCTTAGAGTTGTTGAGGACAGGCAAGACATTTGAATATACATGACTGTGACAGTAGGCCTACCTGAAGGTAATTTTCTATGATAAACATTAAGAACTAGTTCATCATAGTGAAGATAAATCAGTAAGAATTTACTAAATTTCTGCTATATTCTAGGCATTGTGCTAGACATTGGTGATACAAATAAGATAAATAAAATAATCCATGTTGTCTCAGTTGTCTTGAAATCTCTAAAAGAAGATTATATTCATCATAATTCATAGTTATTTAATATACTTTCTTTTTTCACTTTTTTAACTTGCTTGAAATCTTTTAGCTCATTAAATATTCACAAGTGCTTTCTAGTATTTTGGAAATATTGTTGCAGAAAACTATAGTTTCAAAAGAAAAAAAGGTTTCTCTTAGGGTAAAAAAAAAATCTAGGCATTAAACTTTGCAACAAAGCCAGAAACATATTCTAATGGGGAATCTTAAGTACATATATAAGCATATGCAGAATAAGTATGAAGAGGATAAATACATACAAATTAGTTAAATCCAAAATAACTTGAGAGGGAGGGAATCAGTGGTTAAAAAGGTTAGAAAAGGCTTCATATAGGGTTCACAGGGGTGCTGAACCTGTGACCTTCAGGTCATATGTGGCCTTCTAGGTCTTTGAGTGCAGCCTTTTGACTGAGTCCAACTTTTATAGAAGAAGGGGATTTGTTCCATGAAGTTTGAATTCAAAGAGCCATGCTTGAGGACTGAGAGGGCTACATGTGGCCTCTAGGCTGCAGGTTCCTCACCCTTGAATTGTAGAAAGTACAAGAGAGGGATTCCATGAGGCAGAGGTAAAGAGGGATCCAAGCAAATGGGATGACCGATGCAAAGGTAGCATCATAGGAGAGAACTATCACGTGTGAGGATTAGCAAAAAGACTTGTTGGACTAGATTGTGAAATTCAGGAAGGAGGTTGATGTATAATGAGACTGGGAAGATAGTTTAAGGCAAGGTAATTAAGGGCTTTAAAACCTAAAGAGAGTTTAAATTTGATTCCAGAGGAAATAGAAAGCCACTGGAGTTTTATTGAGAAATAGAATCACAGAGTGATATATGCCCTTAAGGAAAATCATATGGCATCAATTTGCATGGTGGGCTAAAATAAGGAAGAGATTTGAGGAATGAAGAACAGTCAGGATGCTGTTGATATAATGTAGATGAGCGATAGTAAGGGCCTGAGCTAGGGAAGTAGCTTTATGAGTAAAGAGAAGGGATAAAATTCAAGAGATGTAGTGATGAAAATGCCAAGAGTTTTCAATTGATTGGGTATATGAGGTGAGTCAGTGAGTAGTCAAGGATAGCCCAAATGTTATAAACCTGAGAGATTGGAAGAAAGATGGTGTTTGGGTAGCAATGGGGAAGTTTGGAAGAGGTTTGGATTTAGAGGAAAAATAATCAGCTCTGTTTGGGGTATGCTGAGTTTGGCATGTCTCCAGGACAATCAGTTTGAAATGTCCAGTAGTTACCTGGTGATGTGGTATAGAAGCTCAGCGCCAGGACTAAGGCTGGATATACAGATCTAGGAATCATCTTCATTAAGACCATGGTAGCTGATTTAGTCACCAAAGAAAGAGTGTGCATAGAAGAGAGTATGGGCCTAGGACAGAGCCTTGATAAATACCCAAAGTTAGAGGATGTGATCTGGATGGTTAATCGTCAAAGGAGACTGAGGAGTAGTTTGATAGGAGGGGAACCAGGAAAGAGTAGTGTTACAAAAGACGATAGAAGAAAACTCCAGTATCCTGAAGAGAGTGGTCAACAGTATCAAATGCAACAGATAAGTTGAGAGTGATACAAACTGAAAAAAGACTATCATCTTAGAGAATTAAGAAATCAATGGTCATTCTGAAAAGAGTACTTTCAGCCAAGTGATGAAGTTTTAAACCAGATTGCAGAGACTGAGGAATAGGGGGAGGGAAAGTAGAGACAGTGAGTGAAGATAACTTTTTTCCAGGAGTTTGGCTGAAAAAAACAAGGAGAGATATATGATGATAGCATGGGGAAAACAGGAGATCTAGTGAGTATATTGTAAGGATGATAAAGACATGGACATATTTGAAGACAGTGTGTAAGGATCCAATAGATAGAAAAAATATTGAAAATGACATGAATTGAAATGGTAACCAATTAAGAATGAATAAAACAATTGTCTTACAGTGAGGGTCCAGTTGAAGTTGGACAACATGAATTTGTAATGTACCCAATCAGCACAATTGTGTCACTCAATACTTAAATTGTAGCAGAAGTGGTAAGTGGTGCTAAAAATGTAAAACCGAGGTTTGGCAGGGGATAAGTAGCAACAGGACAAGAGTTTAAAGGGATTAAAGAATGGAAGTAGTGGTAGGGAATTGGCTAAGGATTGGTTCAAGATTGAAGAGGGAGGAAACCAGAGTAGGGCTAAGAAAGTATACATCACTGAAATTGAGTGAAGGAGTAGGTCATGGAATCTAAGATTCATGAGGAATTGTTAGATAT
Source organism: Trichosurus vulpecula (assembly GCF_011100635.1). Lineage (NCBI taxonomy): Eukaryota > Metazoa > Chordata > Mammalia > Diprotodontia > Phalangeridae > Trichosurus > Trichosurus vulpecula. Next base: position 205,016,044 of record NC_050576.1, on the reverse strand, counting down.
GGTAGTTTGATGGAGTATCCACATGGATGCTGAAGTCCTCTGGGATATGGGCAGCAACTAGGAGAAGAGGCTGATAATAAACTAGGTATCAAACTCTTTGAGCAAGGAGGAAGAATTACCTAGGGACCAGTACAGAAATGCCACCGCAGTTTGTACTGGGAGGAAAATGTTGACACGCTGAATTTATAAAGAAAAGAGATTGCTGAGTGACAGTGGTAATGGGGAAGTCTAGAAGTTATAGTGGGGAGCAAAGAGTATTTTGACTTTTCCTCTCCCCAAGGACTATCTCCACATCCAATACTTTGTCACCTCAGGATCACTTGAGCTTTTTGAATTTCAGTGTTGTTATCTATAAAATGAATATAACAATAAGTTTTACCCTACAGATTTCTTTTCAGAGGGTATTAATGAAGGTGCCACAAATGGGGAGAGCCAGGTTTCAAAGACAGCTGGAAAAAGATTAATAGAAGAAGGTCCATGAAGAAGAGAAATTTGTTCATTATGTGTTGGGAATCCCAGAGGGCATGTTGGTAGGGTTAATTAGGATGGGAATGAGAGAAGAATAATTAGAAGTTGAGAAGAGTCTTGTTCTATGTTGTTTGTGAGTGTATGTCTGCTAAGATCTGCCAACATATAGAGTAGGCTAGTTTTATTAATTAAAAGTTAGGGAAATCCTCTTAAAGTCTTAATTCATTATGGGACTGAAAGGGCAGCTAGGTGGTACAGTAGATAGCATGTCAGGCCTGGAGGCAGGAAGTCTCATCTTTCTGAGTTCAAATTTCCCCTCAGACACTTGCTATCTGTGTGACCCTGGGCAAGTTACTTAATCCTGTTTGCCTCAGTTTCCTCATCTGTAAAATGAGTTGGAGAAGGAAATGGCAAACCCTTTCAGTATCTTTGCCTAGAAAATCTTTGTAAGGGTAATCAGGGTAGTGCTTTTTGCTGTTCTCTTAAGTGCCTTTAATGATCCTTGCCTTTCAAATGTAATGGCCAGCAAAATGAGATTCTTCTCTCTTCTTTGTTTGAGTGCTTCTCAGCACTGAGGTAATCAAGTGCCCCAGGGCGTTGAGACTAATATATAAGATCCAAAGTTGGAGTTTGGCCTTTGGGGCACACTTGTGGAAGGAGTATTAGACTCTGGGCAAGCCAAAAATGCCCTCCAGCTTTGCTAACCCCATGTTGGTTTGTATTTGGTCTGTTTATAATGTATGTTTGTAATTTGTTTGTATTTGCTCTGAAGTTCGGGGGGGGGGGGGGGGGGGGGGCTGATCTTTTCCCCCAGAACTAAGTGATTGATATATGTATGTTTAATTAAACTGAGATTGTTAACCCCTTAAAATTGCTTTCCTTAGTAAAGCAGATCAAAAGAACCTATGTTAGCAGCCTTCTGTGTGCTGGTTGTTGTTGGTCTTACACAGTCACTGTAGCTGCTAGCAAATTGTTGCTACAAGCCCAAAAGGGGTCATGAAGAGTCAGGCACTACTGAAAAATGACTGAACGACAATAAAAACACTTGGATTGTTCACATATTTTCCTGAATACAAGAACAGCCTGGACATGAGGAACCCTACCAGATCCCTCAGGATTAACCCACATTCTACCATAGGTAACTAGAAGCAAGGAAGTTTTATTCAACTAAATCAAAGTTTTAACCTCCCTGAGTATTTTTTTCCTTAGTCTGAATGTCTTTCTTTTGCTATGCCTGAGTAAGTATCCTTTTAGTTCACTGCCAGGTATTCTGTGAGTGTTTTATTTCATTCCAGTCATGATCCCAAGATACCAGACTGTTCTGTGTCAGGCCTGGACAACTACATATGCCTAGAACAAAACAGAGACAATAAATATTTGGTGATGGAATGAATGAATGAATGGGTGAGTGAATGAATGAGTGAATAAATGGGGTGGCAAATAATTTAATCTCACCATGCTTCTCCATTTTAAAACTGAAATTGCAAGGCTAGCCACTTTTTCTGACAAGGATAGTAGAAAGGATTAATGAGGGCTTAGAGCTTTGGGAAGCAGAGTTATTACAAAAATACTAAGTGTTTTATCATTCCACTACTTGTTCATAAATTGGGTAAGATTTAAGAGAAATAACAGTGCAAACCTATTGACAAATGATTAAAGGCCTGTTCAAGTGAAGATTCACCACTACCACACATATGCAGAATGCCAAGCAGGCAGCTGGTGGACATGACATATCAAATTATTCTGCATGCCTGAAAGAACACAGAACTGTGTCATTGAGACAGACAATAAACAGAGGTTTCAAACAGCAATTAGCATGAACAATATGGGAAAGAGGCTTGTAATTATCCTTTAAAATCCAGTCATCTTATTGGCAAAGCACAATTGGTAACAGCCAAGTGGTGGATCACAGGCTGTCATTCACACTCCCAGAGAGGCCTCAAACTTTAGAATTCAAGGAACACTTCTATTATGCTATTGACACCTTCATTTGGCTTTTATGGTTAACCATTTTTAATGTTGGACCTTAGTGTTAGAAAAATGTACTTTGGGATGTTACCTTTTGCCTCTCTATAGTTTATTTTTTTAACTTTAGCAAAATGTTTGAGAGCTTTTTTTCTGCTTTTAAGTATTTTCTTTCTTACAGTCAAGTTCATTAAATAAGACAAACAAACAAACAAAAATATTTTCCATAGAGAAAATAGAGTGAAGAAGGACGTACATCTCAGTCTAAGAAAACTTGGGCATAATAGGAGGAATATTTGATTAGGGAAGAATTTATATTTTTTTCTCTTCTTCCCACTTCTCCATTTACTTCCCCTTCCCCCCTTCCTTGTCTTCTACCGTAAAAAAAATGCAAATTAGAGTAGGCCTTAGATTTAAGTTGAGCCGAATTGTTTATAGGTGGGTAGCTACAAGTCCATTACTATTTTGCAAATTCAGATTAGAAGGTGACTGGCAGTAGATCATAGAGAGGAAGGGAAAGTTCTATGTCATATCTGTTGAAGAAGTCATTGAGAGAATTAGGCTTGATAATGATCTATAATTCAGAGTTAGAAGTAGAAATCTTAAATCTGCTGATTCTTATTTCAGATTTTGCTAAAAATACTATACATTTCTATGACCAGTGTAGATCAAATGTCACTAAGAGATTGACTGTGACTAACCAGGTGAACTTGAATCCTAACATGCAGAATTTCTGGTTAAGACCTTATGATTCTATGAGCATTTTTAATGCCACCTTAAAATGTTGGCCAATGGGAATCATATTTCTAACATGGAGGACAAAAATATGAGAAAATGGGTGAATGGATCAGTAGATGGATGGATGGGTGGAAATGAATTTAACAAGGATTTACCATGTGCCAGTGGTTTTACTTAGTGCTGGGAATGCAAGTATAAAAGAAAGTCCCTGCTCTGAAAAAGCTTCCATTCTAATAGGGGAAAACAAATAACATTTATTGAATAACATTTGCCAGAGAAGGGTGAAGTCTCCAAAATGGTGAATGGAATCATAGGGAAGTCAATTGGCACATCCATTCCAGAAGCATTGGTGGTATTAATCCAAATCACTCTCCTCTGAGCAAAAGAAAGAAACAGATAGAAGTTAGGGAATAAGTGTGTAAGCAGCAAGGCAGAAAGATGACAGGCAAAGTCTGGTGACTGGAATAACCTGGATAGAGTAAACTCTCACTAATTAGCATGGATCCAGGGTGGGAATCAGAGGTCCAGTTAAGAGAATTCAGGAGCAGCCACAGTTAGGTAGCATAGTAGGAAAATGGCAATAAGACACACTACTCTCGCTTTTCTTTATGATTTATTGGCAAAATTTCTGCATCAGTATTCTTTTTCATCATATCCCACATTTCCAAATCAGCACTTTCTGTCTCAATATTTCTAATGAGGAGCCAAGGGGATCAAGAGCTCAAAGCTGTAAAGAACAGAATCAAAAGAATCAAGAACTGAAAGAGATCTCTCTTTTTTTTGGATCTATTTGAGGAGGCGATCGATGGATTCTTTCAATTTCTATTTTGCCCCGTGGCTCTAGAATATCAGGGCAGTTCTCCTTCATAATTTCTTGAAAGATGATATCTAGGCTCTTTTTTTGATCATGGCTTAGTACAACCCTTATATTAGTAAGAATCCCCAATCTAACATACTTAAACTTTTTTTAAAGACTTCCAGTGATAAGAAACTCAACACCTCCAAAGACAACTCATATAACTTTTGGATATCTTGAACTGTCAGGAAGGTTATCTTGATTTCAAGCCTAAAAGTTCATCATTGCAATTTCCATCTACTGCTCTAGGTTCTATTGTTTCAAGCTAAAAAAAAAAACTATTCTAAGCTTTCTTCAAAGTAACAACCTTTTTGAAAATACTTGATATGGATAATAATTTACCAAACTAATGATATGATGGAAGGTAACCATTTTATGGGGATATAGATGTCCAATATGATTAGTACAATGGATGGATAGTCATGTATTAAGTGCTAATTATATGTCTGGTACTATTTTTGCCTCTGTTTTTATCTCCAATTTATCTTATATTTCTTGCTTGTACATAGTTGTTTGCATCATTGTAGCTTAGACTGTAAGCCCCTTGAGAGTTTTCTCCTTCTTCGTATCCTCAGAGATTAGTAAAATTCCTGGCATATAGTAGGCACTTAATAAATGTTTGTACTGACTTGACTTCCTTACTTAGAGTTCAGGATTCTAGCCAACATGGCAAGATGCTCTTCATCCAACCTCCACATAAATGAAGAGATAATTTAATAGTTGATCCAAATGAAGTAAGAAAAAATTGTAGATAATTGGGTAAAGGAGAACAGTGTTAGACCACACAACTGTAGAATCTTTAGATCCAGTGATCTAGTGAGAGAAAGTAGGGTGTAATTGAAAGGGCACTTAATTTGGAGTTGGAATATCAATCCTGGCTCTGCAGCTGTCTTGTATCACCTAGTTGCCTTCCACAAGTCAATTCCTTTCTCACTTTTTTAAATTTATAAAATGATAAGGCTGAACTAGGTGATCTCTAAGGTGCCTTCTAGCTCTGACTCATATGATTATCTATTCTATGTAGTCTAACCTCTTCATTCTGTAGAAGAGAAATCATAGAAATCATAGTTCATAGAGAGATTAAGGATCTTACCTCAAATTACACAGAATGTAAATATCAGAGCTAGTACTTGAACCCACGACTCTTAGTTCAAATGTTAAATGTCAAGAGCCTTTGTTCAGGACTCATCCCACTACATCTTTATGAATTGTAGGAAAAATAGGAGTTCAAATTCAACCATGATTACAAGGAAAGCAGAAATCTGGGAAACAATTTTTATTGCAAGTCTCTCTGATAAAGGCTTCATTTCTCATATATAAAGAGAACTGACACAAATTTATAAGAATACAAGTCATTCCCCAATTGATAAATCATTAAAGTATATGAACAGGAAATTTTCTGATGAAGAAATCAGTTATCTATAGTAATATGAAAAATAATGCACATTACTATTGTTTAGAGAAATGCAAATTAAAATAACTCTGTGGTACCACTTCACACTTATCAAAATTGCTAATATGATAGAAAAAATGATAAGGGGTGATGTAAAAAAGTATATGAACAGGAAATTTTCTGATGAAGAAATCAGTTATCTATAGTAATATGAAAAATAATGCACATTACTATTGTTTAGAGAAATGCAAATTAAAATAACTCTGTGGTACCGCTTCACACTTATCAAAATTGCTAATATGATAGAAAAAATGATAAGGGGTGATGTAAAAAATAGAGACACTAACACACTGTTGGTGCAGTTGTGGACTGATCCAAATATTCAGGAGAGCAATTTGAAAATATGCCCAAATGGCTATAAAACTGTGCATACCCTTTGATCCAGCAATGCCAGTACTAGGGCTATATCACAAAGAGATTTTTTAAATATTTAATTTGTTTATTTTCAGTTTTAAACATTCACTTCCGTAAGTTCTATATTTCCTCTCCCTCCCTTCTCCCTCTCTCCCCAAAATTACATGTAATCTGATATGGGCTCTACACATACATTCCTATTAAACATATTTTCACATTAGTCATGTTGAATAGAAGAATTATAAGGAATGGGAGAAACCATGAGAAAGAAAACAAAACAATACAAAACAAAAGAGGAAAGAGTCTGCTTCACTCTGCATTCAGACTCCAAAGTTCTTTCTCTGGATGTGGATGGCATTTTCTATCATGAGTCCTTTGGAAAAGTTGTAGGTCCTTGCATTACTGAGAAGGGCTAAGTCTATTAAGATCAGTCCTCACACACTGTGACTGTCACTGTGTACAGTGTTCTCCTGGATCTGCTCACCTCACTCCACTTCAGTTCATTTAAGTATTTCCAGATTTTTCTAAAGTTTGTCTGCTCCTCATTTCTTATAGCACAATAGTATTCCATTACATTCATATGCCACAGCTTGCTTAGTCATTTCCCCATTGATGGACATCCCCTTGATTTCCAGTTCTTGGCCATCACAAAAAGAGCTGCTATAAATATTTTATATATGTGTGTCCTTTTCCCAATTGTATGATATCTTTGGGATACAGCCCTAGAAGTGGTTGTTGGGTCAAAGGGTATGCACATTTTTATAGCCCTTTGGGAATAGTTCCAACTTGCTCTCCAGAATGGTTGGATCAGCTCACAGCTCCCTCAACAATAAATTAGTGTTCCAATGTTCCCACAACTTTTCCAACACTCATCATTTTCCTATTTGTCATTATACACACACACACACACACACACACACACACACACACACCTACCCATGGATTTGTATACACACACATTCCAGTTTTGTGTGTAGGTGTGTGTGTGTGTGCGTTTGTATCCCTCAAATCTTATCAAATTACTCAGTATTTTTAATTTTGCTATGTAATTAATAATTCAAATCTCTCTTTTACTATTTCTCTTTTGGGCATGTGTAGTCATGCAAAACATGTCCATAACAGTCATGTTGCAAAATACTATACTACACTCTATCCTGTCCCTCCACTTATTCTATTCTTTCCTTTGACCTGTCCCTCCACAAAAGCGTTGGTTTCTGATTGCCCTTTCCCTCAATTTGCAGTCCTTTCTATTATCTGCTCACTCTTATCTCCTTCCCCCTGATTTCCTTTAGTGTAACAGAGATTTCCATACCCAAATGAGTGTGTATGTTATTGCCTCCTTAAGCCAAATCCGGTGAAAGTAAGGCTCATTTATTCCTTCTCACCTCCCTGCTCTTCCCCTCCATTGTAAAAGCTCTTTCTTGCCTCTTTTGTGTGAGATGATTTACTGCATGCTACCTTTCCCTTTCTCTTTCTCCCAGTAAGTTCCTCTCAACACTTAATTTTATTTTTTAGGTATCATCCCTTCATATTCAGCTCACCCTATGCCCTCTGTCTACATACACACGCAAACACACATGTGTATATATACATGTATGTGTATATTATATAGATAGATATAGATATAGATGATATAGACATAGATATAGAGTTAGATATAGATATTCCTTCTAACTACCCTAATACTGAGAAAGATCTTTTGAGTTACAAATACAATCTTTCAAGGTAGGAATATAAACAGTTCAACTTTAATAAGTCCCTTATGGCTTCTCTTTCCTGTTTACCTTTTCATCTTTCTCTTGATTCTTGTATCTGAAGGTCAAATTTTCTATTCAGCTATGGTCTTTTCAACATGAATGCTTGGAAGTCCTCTATTTCATTGAAATTCCATTTTTCCTCTCAAATATTATGCTCAGTTTTGCTGGTTAGGTGATTCTCGGTTGCAATCCCATCTCCTTTGACCTCTGGAATAGCATACTCCCAGTCTTCTGATCCTTGAGTGTAGTAGCTGCTAAATCTTCTGTTATCCTGATTGTCTTTCCACAATACTTGAATTGTTTCTTTCTGGTCACTTGTAATATTTTTTCCTTGTCCTGGGAACTCAGGAATTTGGCGACAAGACTACTAGGAGTTTTCCTTTGGCGATCTCTTTCAGGAGGTGATAAGTGGATTATTTCCATTTCTGTTTTACCCTCTTGTTCTACAATATCAGGACAGTTTTCCTTGATAATTTCTTGAGAGATGATGTCTAGGCTTTTTTTTTGATTATGGTTTTCAGGTAATCCAATAATTTTCAAATTATCTCTCCTAGATTTATTTTCCAGATCAGTTGTTTTTTCCAGTGAAATATTTCATATTGTCTTCTATTTTTTCATTCTTTTGGTTTTGTTTTATAATTTCTTGATTTCTCATAATGTCATTAGTTTCCATTTGCTCCGTTCTAATTTTTAAGGAATTATTTTCATCAGTAAGCTTTTGTACCTCCTTTTCTATTTTTCCAGTTCAGCTTTTCAAGGTATTCTTCTCCTCATTGGCTTTTTGGACCTTTTGCCATTTGGGTTAGTTGATTTTTAGAGGTGTTATTTCTTTCAGCATTTTGGGGGTCTCCTTTAGCAAGCCGTTGACTTGTTTTTCATGGTTTTCTTGCATTACTCTCATTTCTTGTCCCAATTTTTCCTCCACTTCTCTTACTTGATTTTAAAAATCCTTTTGGAGCTCTTCCATGGCCTGAGACCATTTCATATTTTTCTTGGAGGCTTTGGATGTAGGAGCCTTGACCTTGTTGTCTTTCTCTGGCTGCATGCCTTGATTTTCCTCATCACTACGTGTGTAAGAAAACATCTTTTCACTAATAAAGTAACCTTCTATACTCGTATTCTTTTTCCCTCTTTGCTCATTCTCCCAGCCAATTATTTGACTTTTGAGCTCTTTGTTAAATGGAGGGTGTACTGCCTCAATTTTCAAGGGTTTTGTGCAGCTGTTTTCAGAGATCTCTCTAGGGACCTGTAAATTCACAGTTTCTCCAAAGTAGTAGGATCAAAAGAGATGTGCCCACTCCTCTCCGGGCCTGCTCTCTGGTCCATGAGCAATCACAAGCATTCTTTTCTATCCTGCAATTGTGAGGAGGGTTCACTCTCCACAGCCACCACAAGCTCCACCATACCAGTGCTCCTCCTCACCCCAGGACCACCACCCAGGACTGTGACCCAGATCAGCTGTTCAGTTCCCCCACTGTCTGTATGCTAAGAGCTCCAGAAGCAGACACCACTGAGGAAGTGGCTACCGCTGCCCTGCATCTGGGGATATGGCCTGACCATGCTCCCCTCTCACCCAGCTGAGAGAGCTTTCCCACTGATCTTTGAAGCTATCTTTGGTGTTTGTGGTTTGAGAAGTCTGGAAACTGCCACAGCTGCCAGTGATTCAGTGCCCTGAGTTCTGCTCCAGTCCCATCTGTGCCCGCACAACCCAGTCTGGGCTTCATTCTGCTCTGAGCATGGTGCAATAGACCCTTCCTGTCAGCCTTCCAGATTGTTGTGGGCTGGAAATCTGCTTCACTCTGTCATGTCGTGGCTTCTGCTGCTCTAGAATTTGTTTAGAGTCATTTTAAAGGTATTTTGAAGGGTTTGGGGGGAGAGCTCAATCAGGTCCCTGCTTCAACTCCAACATCTTGGCTCTGCTCCATGAACACTTTGATAAACAGGTTGCTCATTGTTTTGTCAGGCAACCTCTTTTACAACTAGACAAATTCAGTTTTGTGTGTGTGTGTGTGTGTGTGTGTGTGTGTGTGTAAAGCAAAAAAAGAAAAAAATAGTGTGTACACCTACCACATGATATCCATTGAAGTATTTGAATAGAACTCTCATGTTCTGCCTGACACTTTTTTTCCTGGTAGTTTAACAACTGCAGTTGTCTCAACCGTTCTTCAGAGCACACATAAATTTAATCATCTTTTAAAATTTCTTCTCATTTGTCAATATCGCTCTTAAAAATGAGGTGTCCATAAGTGTATACAATATTTTTGGTGTGGGCTGACCAGTGAAGAGTGTACAGGAATTTTGTCTAGATGCCAAATCTCTATCAGTACAGCCTAAGTTTGCATAAGCTTTTTAAACAACCACATCATATTGCTAATTCACCTTGAACCAGTGGTCAACTAAAATTACCGTTTTGCCCATGAATTGTTATCCAATGTCCCAGTCTGTGGAGAACTGGTTCTAAGCCAAGAGAGATGGGCCATTGCAGAAAATACTGAAATCAAAAACAAAAAAAGAAATAGAGAGAAACAACTTGGATGAAAATAATGTTACCAGCTTTCAGACAGTCTTTAAAACACAGGAAAGAAAGTAGGCATTTATTCCATTTCTATTGAGCATTATATACTTAATGTTGACCTATACATTTATGGGAAAATCACCTTTAAAATTCAATACTAATTTCAAAACTAATGAAGCTTATTCAGTGATATTTCTGTCATTAAAATCAGTGGTAATATTGTATTACTCTCACTAAAAGTGAAAACAAAATGGTTTATGTTTGGTTAATAAATAAAATGTTTTATGTATTACTTATTACATTTTACCTTATCTTTTTACATTTCTCCTTTTATACATGGTTTAAAATTACATAATGTATTGGCATGGTAACAAGTGCATGTAATTAATAAATAAATAAACAGATATCAGGGGTGCATGATTTTACTGTAAGGGAGAGGGGCATGTACCAAAAAGTTTGACCACTGCTGATTTAGCTCATTGCTCTTCTATATACCCTAAGTGATAACCATGGTGGGGGAATCTTTCTTCCTATGGCCTGAAATATAATTGGCACATAGCACTTAAAAATATTTTTGACACACTCACTGCCTATAGGAGAGTAGAATCGAGCCTGTCTTACAAGTATTTATTATAATCATTGCCTACTATAGGGTTATGGAGATAAGCAGAAGGCCTCAATAGTAACCGGAGTAAATATTTTCTGTTCTCTGCCTTCCTAATTTAGTGCCACTTACTCATTTCTTTGTATCAAGGTGATCTTCTATGTCTTTAGGAGTTTTCTATTAAAATATAAATGTTCCTGGAAAGGCTAGCAGAATAACCCAGGGTATGTTAAAGTCAATTTAATTGTCAAATTTTCAGAATGAGCATTTATATCTCAAAAAGACCAAACACTACAAATCAGGATTTTATTGTTTTGTTGATTTCCAGACTAAAAAATAATAATATAGATTAAAGTTAAAATTATATTTTGTCTACATCTCCATCCCCTTCCTCCATTCAAAGACACAATTCACCAGCATAGATTTATATCAACCTGCATAAATCAGTTACTCTCTTAAGGTTAGTTGAAAGAAATATTGGGGTATGTCTGGGAAGACTAAGTGAGGAAATGGAGGAAAGATGGGTCATGAGACCTCCAGAAAGAATATGGAACAACGGACTGAAAGGAGAAAATAGAGACAAGTCTGACTGCTCACCTCCACTTTCTAGAAGGAAATGAGTATAGCATTCCTTTTACATTTTTGGCATTTCTACAAAATGAATATTATCAAGGAGCTTTTAATATCTTAATAAAAACAAAACAAATGTCCTGAGAAGCATCCTGGTATAATGAACATAGTGCTAGATTTAGGGCTAAAAAACATGGGATTAATTATTAGCTAAACCATTTATTAGCTATGTGTGTCCTTCTGCAAGCCATTTACCTCTCTGGGTCCAAGGATTGATTCACATTGATTTTTGGATCTCCACTGAAGCATGATATTATGGATAGAACTTACCAGAGTCAAGAAGGTCTGGGTCAATTCTCATTTCTGCCACCACATAAAAGGAGATATATATAGGGTCTTATATACATCACAACTAGGCAACTTTCTAAGACTATAAGTTGCAGAGAGGGTGCCAGTCAGCATTAGTAGATGCTATTTCCTCCTCTGTTAGTTTCCTATGTATCACCTCTATTTAGATACATTGGGTGGTTCCCTGAGATCCATGATGCTGCCTAAGTGTAGGAAAACATGACTTCTGACAGGAGAAGAGATTTCTGAGTCTGTCTACTTGAGGGAGAGGGACTAGAGGAGAGAAAAGAAGGGAATTTGGGGAGAGACATGATGAGAGAAGGAATGAGTTTTTGGATGACTATTAAGAATCCCATGATTTGCTTGATTCTCAGAACCTGAAGCCCCAGAAACTGCTAAGGGTAGATTTCTGTGATAATATTGTTTTCTCCTTGCTTGAACTGAGATTATATCTCAGGAATGAGTTCAAGAGCCCATTTACTCTATCTAATGCATAATATAATCTATGCTAATCTGTATAACTTTAATGTTCTATATATCACTGTTTCTCCGGTAGATACTTGATCACTACCTATGATTTTCATTTGTGTGAAATGCCTTTGTTGGGATGGAACTAAGCTGACTGAGAATAAAGTTAACGGTTAACCTGACTTCTAGAGTAACCAAGAAAAATGGTTTATATTTTGAAACCATTAATACTTAGCCATAGACTCTCTCCTGCTCCACCTGAATGTGGAAATCAAAGTCCTCCTTGAAGATGCAGAATGAGATATTCCAGATCTCCCAGTAGCTATCTTTCCATACCACACAGTTCCTATTTCCACAGTAAATAATTAAACTTATTTTAATGAAATTTTAGATCCAATACCCTATTATCTATGCCAGTCTCCACTATTTATTACAATCCCTGCCACATGGGTACTTAGTATAGGACTATAGACTGATTGATACATTAATCTGTAAATAATAGAATCAATAATATGTACTGATATCCTTGTATGGTTCTTTTTGGAAAAAATCCATTATCTGTTATAATTTATAAATATGCAAGATTTAGGGTTTCATCGTAAGTATTGTGTTAATAATCCTTTAAAATATTAATATGCAAAGACAATCAGAAAGTCCCTTATTGCCCTCTATAGAATTTTGATAAACATACTTTTTTTTTACATATCTGGAGTGATAGCTCAGACTTTATTTGAATTTTTTTGTACTAAAAAAAGAAAAGAAATTGTTTGTACTGAATAAGCTCCTTGGTGATAGAACATATCCCTCTGAGGTCATATGGTTAAATCAGTTTGAGCAAGAATTTCCATATCTTCTGATGCAATAGAGGGTAAAAATGTTGTATCCCAGTAAACATGGAAATGCAGCAAGGAAAACATTACCTACTTCCAAAAATATTGGAGAGGATGGGGATTTAGGGTTGATTCCAGGAGTCTGTTTGGAGGCACATCTTATATTCTGTATACTTACATATCGGAAACAGTTTCCAGAAAGCCAAATGCCCACTAGTCTGCCATGCAAAAAAAATCAAATTTATAGATTAAAAAATGATCAGATGCCAATTCAGAAAGGAAACATTTGATATTTGGCCATAATTACTACCGTTTCATATGCTGTGAATCTTGGAAAGTGGCGTGTTGTCTTTTCGCAGTTGTCTTTCTACTTAGGAGAAGGAAGGCAAAGGGTCTCTGTTGGTTAACTTAAGTGAACCTCTGATCTTGGCAGTCTTTTATTGACTATGAATGAATAAACAAATGAATAAAAAAACATTCAATTAGCACTTACAATATGCTATACATGGTGCTATGGGCTTGGGGTACAAATATAAAAGCAAATAAAGTCTCTGCCCTCAAAGACTTAAGGGAGTTCTAATTGGGGAGATACTCATCCAAGGTGAGGGTAGACAGGGAGGGCTATTTGGGGCTGAAAGTTTAGGTGACTGAAGTCATAGGCAAGCATACTGACACATCCTTTCCAACAGCAATTACAGACTATATTTGTTTACAATTCAAAAACTGGAATGGGGCAGGAAAGGACAATAGTTACATGATGAGATGTAGCTAGAATTTAATGAATATGGCTGGAGTACTGCTTTGATGCCATAAGCAACAAAGGTCACAATCAACAAAGAAAGCAGGGTCCCACAGTGGGATTAAAATGAATGTACAGAAAATATTTGTTGGGAGCATCATTCATCAACCAAAATTAAGTTATGAGTTCTAAAGTTCTCAAGACAAAGTTCAAGAGCAAAGGCCAATGACTTTATTTCACATATAAAGTGGAAATCCATTGGAAAATTATATAGAATTTTCTTCACTATGTATTTCTTCAACAATTTATGAAGGTGGGTATTTTGTATTAACAGTAAACACTTGCTGAAATAATTTCACTGTATGAACCTTGGGAAATTAAAAAAAAATTCAGATCTAAAATATAGCAGAGTGTTATTTCATTGCAAAATAAGAAGCATTGGATTTTGAGCCAGAGAGCTTACATTTGAATCTTAACTCTGCCACTGAGAACCTGTGTGACAACGGTCAAGTCATAGGCTTGATAGCTTTCAGTTTCCTAACACATAAAATGAAGGGAAAGAGAGGAAAGGAGCAAGTATTTTTATAGAACTTACCATGTGACAGACACTATGCTAAGCACTTTATAAATATTATTTCATTTGATCTTCACAAAGCTTTCAGGTAAGTGTTGCTATTACTCCCATTTTACAGTTAAGGAAACTGAGGTAAACAGAGGTTAAATAACTTGGGCAGGGTCACACAGTTAGTAAATATCTGAATCAGGATTCTAATGCAATTCTTTCTGACTTTAGGTCCAGCAATCTATTCACCGTGACACTTAACTGCCTGAGAGAATTAGGATAGAAGCCTTTCAAGGCCCTTTTCTGTAAGGGGCCAGATAGCAAATTTGGGGGGGCTTTGTGGATTGAGGCAAAATTAAGAATGTTATCTAGGTACTTATAAAAACTAAAGAAAATGTCCACTAATTATGCATAGATGAAATTTAAAATATAATAATAAAATATATTCAGTTTACTAATGAAAAGAATATCATTCGTTTTATAAGGATAACATTTCACTTAATGGAGGTTCAAAGAGAGTGATCCTTCTCATCAGAACTGATTAAAAATGTTTGTCAATTGATGCTGATCTATAATGTGATTTTCAATGTTTCATCTTTGAAAATGTCTTTTCACACAGATAGATATTACCATATATTAATATTAATCCTTGATAATGTGATTTTAATCAGACATATTCATTACTTGGAAGGCATTTATAGAATTCTACTAGTCTTTTTTTTATATTTGCTCTTTAGCATGTTATTACATTAAAGACTAATCACTTAGTGTTGAAGATTAGGTGTAAACTCCTCAACTGTACAATTAAATTAATTTTGAAATGTGGAAATTGCCTTTGCAGTTGCTTCAGTATCTTTGAAAAGTTCTTCTTTGGGTTTAGGAAATACTTCCACTGCAAACTTGAGTGGGAACACAGATCTCATTTTTATTTCAACCTTTGACACAAGAGGAAGTGTGTAAAACAGCTTGACATTAGCTGTGATTTCAAATAGTGCTAGTTGCCATTCACTTGACTTTATTGCAGTATAAGTTTTATTTTATCTAGTAATTTTAGGTTAAGTTTATTAAAATATATTAACAAATTTGAAGCAAAAACTAATTATCAAAGTTATTTAATGTTTGATAATAATGATTGAAAGTGGTACTTCTGGCCCAGGGAGGGAAAAATCATTCTTGTCTCTGAACTAAAAACAAACAAACATTTAAAAAGCAGTTTTCTCATTTTAAGAAATATGTGTATGAGATAGGGGGGCTGAGCCAAGATGGCGGCTGGTAAGCAGGGACTAGAGTGAGCTCCATACCGAGTCCCTCCAAAAACCTATAAAAAATGGCTCTGAACCAATTCTAGAATGGCAGAACCCACAGAACAGCAGAGGGAAGCAGGGCCCCAGCCCAGGACAGCCTGGATGGTCTCCGCGTGAGGTCTATTCCACACGGAGCTGGGAGCTGGGAGCTGGGAGCTGGGAACGGAGTAGAGCAGAGCCCAGCCAGAGCGGCGTGGAACAACCAAACTTGGAGTCGGGCGGATGGGGCCCCTAGCGCCCTGAATATGTGAGCTGCGGCAGTTACCAGACCCCTTGACCCACAAACACCAAAGACTGTGGAAAAGGTTAGTGGGAAAAGCTGCGGGAGTGGAAGGAGTTTGTGGTTTGGCTTCCAGCCCCGGGGGCAGCGGAGGTGGGGCAGCAACAGTTGCTGCTACTTCTGGCCCCAGGCCCACCTGGTGGGAGGGATTAAGTGGCGGATCAGAGCAGGAGTGCACAGCCTGTTGAAGATCTAAGCCCAGTCCGGGCTGGGGGTTCTTGGGGAAGGAGTAGTGCTGGTGTGACACAGCTGGCACCTCCCCCCCAAACGTAGAACATACCCCACTGAAAAAGTCAAGGGTCAAGTTAGTTGGTTGGGAATATGGCCAGGCAGCGAAAGCAAACCCAGATTCAGTCTCAGACTTTGGATTCTTTCTTTGGTGACAAAGAAGACCAAAACATACAGCCTAAAGAAGACAACAAAGTCATAGAGCCTACAACAAAAGCCTCCAAGAAAAACATGAACTGGTCCCAGGCCATGGAAGAGCTCAAAAAGGATTTGGAAAAGCAAGTTAGAGAAGTAGAGGAAAAATTGGGAAGAGAAGTGAGAAGGATGCGAGAAAACCATGAAAAACAAGTCAATGACTTGCTAAAGGAGACCCAAAAAATACTGAAAAATACACTGAAGAAAACAACACCTTAAAAAATAGATTAACTCAAATGGCAAAAGAGCTCCACAAAGCCAATGAGGAGAAGAATGCCTTGAAAGGCAGAATTAGCCAAATGGAAAAGCAGGTCCAAAAGACCAATGAAGAAAATACTACTCTAAAAATTAGATTGGAGCAAGTGGAAGCTAGTGACTTTATGAGAAATCAGGATATTATAAAACAGAAACAAAGTAATGAAAAAATGGAAGACAATGTGAAATATCTCCTTGGAAAAACCACTGACCTGGAAAATAGATCCAGGAGAGATAATTTAAAAATTATTGGACTACCTGAAAGCCATGATCAAAAAAAGAGTCTAAATACCATCTTTCAAGAAATTATCAAGGAGAACTGCCCTGATATTCTAGAGCCACAGGGCAAAATAGAAAATGAAAGAACCCATCGATCGCCTCCTCAAATAGATCCCCAAAAGAAATCTCCTAGGAATATTGTTGCCAAATTCCAGAGCTCCCAGATCAAGGAGAAAATACTGCAAGCAGCCAGAAAGAAACAATTTGAGTATTGTGGAAACCCAA
This sequence comes from Trichosurus vulpecula, assembly GCF_011100635.1. NCBI lineage: Eukaryota > Metazoa > Chordata > Mammalia > Diprotodontia > Phalangeridae > Trichosurus > Trichosurus vulpecula. The sequence goes on along the minus strand of NC_050576.1, from coordinate 204,999,051 downwards.
TCAGAATAACCCAAGATCTGGCAGCTTCTACATTAAGAGATCGAAGGGCTGGGAATGCGATATTCTGGAGGTCAATGGAGCTAGGATTAAAACCTAGAATCACCTACCCAGCAAAACTGGGTATCATGTTCCAAGGCAAAATATGAACTTTCAATAAAATAGAGGATTTTCAAGCTTTCTCAGTGAATAGAACAGAACTGAATAGAAAATTTGACTTTCAAACACAAGAATCAAGAGAAGCATGAAAAGGTAATCAAGAAACAGAAATTGCAAGGGACTTACTAAAATTGAAGTGTTTTGTTTACATTCCTACATGGAAAGATGATGTGTATGATTCACGAGACCTCAGTATTAGGGTAGCTGAAGGGAATATGCATATATATATATATATATATATATATACACATACGTATACATATATATATATGTTTATGTATATATAGAAGTGAATGTGTATGTATGTATATATCTATGTGTATATGTATGTATGTGTATGTATGTGTATATATATATATGTGTATATATATATATATATGTGTGTGTGTGTGTGTGTGTAAAAGAGAGAGAACAGACACAGGGTGAGTTGAAGATGAAGGGAAGATATCTAAAAGAAATAAGATGAAATTAAGGGATGAGAGAGCAACATACTGAGAGAGGGAGATAGGGAGAGATAGAATGGGGTGGATTATCTCGCATAAAGGTGGCAAGAGGAAGCAGTTCTGTGGGAGGACGGGAGAGGGCAGGTGAGGGGGGAATGAGTGAACCTTGCGGTCATCAGATTTGGCCTGAGGAGGGAATACCATACATACTCAGTTGGGTATCTTACCCAACAGGAAAGAAGAGGGAGGAAGATTAAAAAAAAAAATAAAAGGGGGGGATGTTGGAGGGGAGGGCAGATGGGGGTGGAGGTAATCAAAACAAACACTTTGGAAAGGGGACAGGGTCAAGGGAGAAAATTCAATAAAGCGGGATGGGTTGGGAAGGAGCAAAATGTAGTTATTCTTTCACAACATGAGTATTGTGGAAGGGTTATACATAATGATACACGTGTGGCCTAGATTGAATTACTCGACTTCTTAGGGAGTGTGGGTGGGAAGGGAAGAGGGAAGAGAATTTGGAACTCAAAGTTTTAAAAACAGATGTTCAAAAACAACAAAAAAAAAGTTTTTGCATGCAACTAAAAAATAAGATACACAGGCAATGGGGCGTAGAAATTTATCTTGCCCTACAAGAAAGGAAGGGAAAAGGGGATGAGAGGGGAGGGGGGTGATAGAGGGGAGGGCTGACTGGGGAACAGGGCAACCAGAATATATGCCATCTCGGAGTGGGGGAGGGTAGAAATGGGGAGAAAATTTGTAATTCAAGCTGTTGTGAAAATCAATGCTGAAAACCAAATATGTTAAATAAATAAATTTAAATTAAAAAAATACATTAAACTAACCTATTGCCAAACAAACAAAAAAAGAAATATGTGTATGTATATATGCCTATGTATTCATGTGTGCATGTATATGTCTACATGTGTGCATGTGTGCACATGCATGCTTGTGTGTGTGTGTGTGTGTTTATATAAAGATACAAAAGGTTTCTGGTTGAATATTTGCAATAAAAAAGTATCTTGATTGAGTCAGTGTTTTTCACTGTCAGAAGTAAAGGTTCAGTCCTATGTGCTTTATATTCTTAATCCTGGAAGTAGCTCAGCCTAGATCTTTGTTTAAAGTAGATAGAGTAGAACAGTATCTCATAAAAGAACACATGGGAGACCAGTAAAATATAGTGGTTAAATGCTGTGGTATTTCTAAGCATTTTACCAAATATTTGAGATTAAGGAAATGAAGTATCATATAAATCCCCTTCCCTAGTCCACATATGGAGTAATAAGAAAATTACATATTTTGAACATCTTAATCCTTCCAAATGAAAGAGGATGAACTCATGTCACTGGAATATAGCTTTGCTCAATCAGAATAGGATTATGTACTTTATTATTTATATAATAACGTGCATTTTAAGGCTGCTTACACAGATCTAGAATATTTGGCAAACAGAGAGGTTTTTTTTTTTTTCTCTGAAATGTCTAATATCTCTTAATTATCTTTAGGATAAAAACACATCCCCCTCCTTCCCCCACACCCCAGTCTTCTTGATATTTTTAGTGCTCATTTATGCTAGCAATGGAATAGGCAGGGAAATGGGAAGAAAGCTAATAAAAATGTTTTAAATTTATTGAGCTTCTAGATTTTTTAATGTGTTACTCGGTATTAACTGAACAGCATGCCAAGCATAGTAACGTGTACCTATACGCATTGCTACCAGGGATTCTGAGACTTTGTATCACTTAAAGTTCTGAGTTCAGTCAAACATGTTAATCCAATGGGGTCTCCATACTAAGCACAATGTAGTGAATCCCCATCTCTCAAATGAAGCCTCCCAAATGCTTAAGGAAGGGTGATCCAGCCTAGGTCAGAAATGGGGAAGGTCAAAGCTTCCATATTTATCAGTAGTGAGGCTGGACCCATGAGTTGATTGCTGCAACTCTGGCTTAGGAGAGTTAAGGAGATTCAACTCAAAAAAAACAGAAGTCCAAATATTGGACTTAGAACCAAGAAGATTTTATCTTAAATTCCAGCTCAGATATTTACTAGTTGTGTGACCATGGGAAACTCATTTAACTTCCCAGGGCCTTGGATTAATAGACATAATAGCAATACCTCAAGAGCTTTTCATGAGAAACAAATGAGATCATGAATATAAAACACTTTGGAAGCTTAAATCACTACATAAAATGTTAGATTTAATTCAATTCTTGATCAGAATAATATAAATTTTTATGTAAAAAATCACTGCTTTTTTTTCTTACTTTTTCTCAAGGATATATTTTCTTTTGATAGTGACATAAAGTGATGTGAAATAGTAAAAAACTTAAGTAATAACTATCTCCCTGGAGAAAATCTTTCTTGGGCGCAACTTCATCATATTCTGAAAAAATAAAAGTCTTTCTCTGGGTTGTGAAGGTAGACATATTTTCTGAGCTAGAGCATTCGTGAAGGTCTACTGTATTGTTGCTAAAAGTATATGATTCTATTTCTCTACTTGCCAGAAAGTAAGGGATTATGTCTAGAAAATGTTTCATTCCTTATGCCTAAGAAGACTTTTTTGGTTCCTTTGTTTGGTTTTGTTGTTTTCTCTAAATGTGAACGTGTAATTGGATGATCCCTTTATAGAGAATTGTCGGTTGAGGAAACTTCTGATATTGTAGGTTGGAACTTTTTCTGGAACTGAGACTGAAAGAATTGCTTAGAACACTGAGAGATTGCCAGGACCTGAAGCCAGAACTTTTGAGTTTAAGTACAACTCTCTATCTATTATACATTAGAACAAAATAAAGAGTTGGAAAAAATGTTTACTATCAAAACCATGATCAGGAATACAGCTAGAAGAGAGAAAATTTAAGCATGATTAGTCCCCCTCAAAATCATGGCAAATACAGGAAACAAAACTAGATATTGTGTTGCAGTAATCATGAATGTCAACTGCTCAAATTGGTTAGAATCAGAGGGCAAAGGGAAGATAAAAAATACCCACTGATCACCTTATGAAAGCAAACAAAAATTCAGAGTACCCAGGAATATAATAGCCAAAATCCAGACCTATGAGGTAAAAAGAAAAAAAGTGCTTTAAACACACAAGAAAATGATTGGAGTAGAATGGGAGAAGGAGACTTCCAATACCAAAGAATTTATATTCATAACCAAGTAATACCATGCTGTAACTACCATAAAAGGGAGAGAATGTTCGATATTAATGTAGTATTTCTGGGAAAATGAAACATTAAGAGAATAAAGATATTTCAAGCATTTTTAACTAAAAAACCAGATTCTGGATGGAATCTTTGAAACGTAAACACAAGAGACATGTGAAACCTAGAAAGGGAATGTATTTGAGCAAGTTGAACAGTCTAAATACTTGCCATGTTATTATATTCCAACAGATAAAAGAGAGACAAGTATTCAGAATCTAATTGTCTTTGAGGGTCACAGAGGGAATAAAGAAAGACTGATTCAAGGCCAAGATGTGGTTTTATTGTTTTCTATATTTTAAAGGAAGAAAAAAAAGGTAGGAAAAAGAAATACCCTAATGAATAAATTAAAGAAGAAAAAAAAAGACTTTTTGATTTCTCATAATAGGCATATGGCAAAAGAGAATATAAACATAGAAGGAATCAGTGGAACATCCTTACAAGACTCACTCATATAAAATGGGCAAAGGTAGACTGAATACACAAACACTAAAAATGATTTTGTTATAGAAATATATTAAGTTCAACAAGTAACTAAGTAGGGAAGAGAGAGAAAAGGACAGTCTAAAAGAAGAAAAAAACAGTTGGGAAATGAATCAATAGGAATAAAAACAATTTTCAATATTGTAAATATGAAAGTGAATAGGGCAAATAAAAAGTAGAGGAAGGTAGTAGAATAAATTAGAAAGTAGAATATAAAACATGTTTTCATTTTAAAAAATACTTGAAATATAAAGATTCACGTGGAAATCAAATAAGGGGCTAGAAGAGGATTTAATATGTCTCAAACACATGAGCATAAAGTGGAATTATTGATCACGTCCACAGACATTGCAATCATGTATATAAAATAAAATTATATATACATATGTATGCATGTATATGTATATGGTTATGTAAGAAACAAGCTTCATAATGTGTAACAGTACCCTAGATAGACTTCCAGGAGCTAAGATGACAGAGTAGGAAGTAAACCACTGTCCCTCTCCCACATTTACTGCTAAATAACCATAAAATAGCTCCCCAGAAAAAAAATCCTAGAACAGCAGAGCCAGCAGAAAGACAGGGTAAAACAATTTTTTAGGCCAGGAAACTTAGGGAATTGGCAGCAAGAAAGATCCTTCTCATTCAGATAAAACGGGAGTACGTTCCAGGACAGGAAGCATCCCAGCAAGCCATCAGAATGTCCCACCTCAGCAAACCAGCAGGAGATCTTGAGCCCCAGGGTGGTGGAGCAGGCAAAAACCAACACCATGACCCCAATCCCCCACCCCCTCCATCCACTTGCCTTAGAAGAGCCAGAGGAACCCATAGACTCCTAGCTTGGAGAACCACCACATACTTCAGCACAGCCCCAGGAAGACATGCATCCTTCAGCAACCAGACCAATCCCCCCATCCCCACCTTTGGTGCAGCTCCAGGAGGGCAAGTGTCTTCCAGTGGCCAGACTTCCTCATGCCTTAGTGCAGCCCAAGGCAAACAGGCATCCTCCAGGGGCCAGATCTTTTCATGCTTCAGTGTAGCCCTAGGGAAAAGCAGAAAAACCCCATCTGGCCTCAGCACAGGCCAGCCACCTCCACTAGGATCCAGCTCACCACCAGGTAAGATGAGACTCCTATAATACAGCTGCCAGCACCTGAGGCCCCAGCACACAAAGACATTTACCAGGTCCCTGGCCCTCACCACAAGATCCTTGGGATAGTGTGCCCTGTGTTCCAGTAGGAGAGCTCAACTTTAAAAGCCAGAAATTAGGCAAACACTATGAGCAAAAAGCAGAAATAGACACTGACCATCACTTGTTTCTATGTGGACAGGGAAGATCAAAACACAAACTCATAAGAGGACAATATTACCAATATACCTATATCTGAAACCTCAAAGGGGAATATGAATTGGTCTCAGGACCAAAAAGCCTTCTTGGAAGGGTTCAAGAAGGACTTTAAAAGACAAACAAGAGAGGTGGAAGAAAAATTGGGATAACAATTGAGAGGTATGCAAGAGAGAATCAACATCTTGTAAAATGAGGTACAAACATCCAATGAAGAGAAGAATTGATTCAAAAGTAGAATTGGAATGAAAAAGGAAGTACAAAAGCTAAATTAAGAAAACAATTCATTAAAAATTAGAATTGGGCAAGTGGAAACTAATGACTCTATAAGACATAATAATGAGTCAAACAAAGTGAAAAGAATTTTAAAAAATAGAAGAAAATGTAAAATACTGCATCAGAAAAAGAACTGAAATGGAAAATAGATCCAAGAGAGACAATTTAAGAATTTTCTAGGGGGTAGCTAGGTGGCACAGTGAATAGAGCACTGGCCGTGGAGTCAGGAGGACCTGAGTTCAAATCTGGCCTCAGACACTTGACCCACTTACCAGCTGTGTGACCTTGGGCAAGTCACTTAACCACAATTGCCCTGCCTTCCTCCCTGCAAAAAAAAATATAGAAGAAGAATTGTTGGAGTACTTGCAAGCCATGATTTTTTAAAAAAGAGCCATTGTAGCATCTTTCATGAACGCATCAAGGAAAACTTGCCTGATGTCCTAGAAACAGAGGGTAAAATAGTCATTGAATGAATCCATCCCCTGACAGAGCTCTCAAAATGAAAACTCCAAGAAATATTGCAGCCAAATTCTGAAATTAACATGTCAAGTAGAAAATACCGAAGGCAGCCAGAAAGAAAAAAAAATCATTGAATCACAGTCAGGATTACATAGGATTTAGCAGCTTCTACATAAAAGGATCAGAGGGCCTGGATTATGATATTCTGGAAGTCAAAGCACTTGGTTTACAACCAAGAATCAAGTACCTAGCAAAACTGAGCATAATCTTTCAGAGGAAAAGATGAATATTCAATGAAATAAGTCACTTTCAATAATTCCTAATAAAAAGAGAAAGAGTGCTGAACAGAACATTCAATCTTCAAATACAAGACTCAAAAGCAGCATAAAAAGGTAAACAGGGAAAAAAAGAAAACTGTTATTCAATAAGGTTAAGCAGTTTACATCCCTATACAGGAAGATGGTATTTATAGCTCTTGAGAACTGTATCTTCATTATGGTATTTAGAAAGGGTATACATAGATAGAAGATGTGGGTGTAAGGTGAATTTGATGTGATGATAAAAAAAATTAATCCATTAATTAATTGATTAAGGGATGGGAAAAAAAAAGATTATACTAGGTGAAGAGGACAGAGGGAGCCAGAAAGGAGTAAATTATATGACGTGAAGAGGTGCAAAGATTTATTACAATAGTGGGAAAGAAGGGAGTGAGGGCAGCATTATTTGAACCCTATTCTCAATGGATTTGGCTCAAAGAGGGCATAACATACACATTCGGTTGGTTATAGAAATCTATCTTACTCTACAGGGAAGTAGGAAAAGAAAGGGGAAATAAAAGGAAGAGAGGCTGATAGAATGGAGGGCAGATTAAGGGAAGCATTGGTCAGAAGCAAAACAATGGTGAGGAGGGAAAGGGTGAAAGGAGAGAGAAAAGCATAAAAAAGGAGGACAGATAAGATGGATAGAAAGAAGCAGTAATCATAACTGTGCATGTGATTGGGATGAACTCTTCCATAAAATGGAAGCAGATAGCAGAATGGATTAAAATCCATAATCCTACAATATGTTGTTTACAAGAAATACATTTGAAGCAGAGAGATCCACACAGAGTAAAGGTAAAATGATGGAGCAAAATATATTATACTTCAGCTGAAAAGAAAAAAAAAAGTAGGGGTAGCAATCCTGATCTCAGGCAAAGCAAAAACACAAAAAAAGATCTAATTAAAAGAGATATTGAAGGAAACTACATCTTGCTAAAAGTTACCATAGAAATGAAGTAGTACAAATAATAAACATATATGCACCAAGTGGTGTAGCGTCTAAATTCTTAGAGGGAAAGCTAAAGGAGTTACAACAAAATTATACTAATGGGTGACCTCAACCTTCCCATCTCAGAACTAGCTAAATCTAACTACAAAATAAACAAGAAAGAAGGTGAATGGAATTTTAGAAAATTTAGCTATGATAGAGCTTTGGAGAAAATTGAATGGGAATAGAAAGGAATATACCTTTTCTAAGTGGTATATGGTACCTACACAAAAATTTAGTATTTATTGGAGCATAATAACCTCATAATCCAATGCAGATAGGTAGAAATATTAAATTCACACTTTTCAGATAATGATGCAACAAAATTATGTCTAATAAAGGGCCATGGAAAGGTAGATAAAAAATCAATTGGAAACTAATCTAATCCTGAAGAATAAGTGGGTCAAACAACAAATCATGGAAACAATCAATAACTTCATCCAAGAGAATGACAATAGTGAGATAACATAGTGAAACTTATGGGATGCAGCTGAAGCAGTTCTTAGGGGAAATTGTATGTATCTAAATACTTTTATGAATAAAATAGGGAAAGAGGAGATCAATGAATTGGACACACAACTAAAAAAAACAGCAAAAAAAATCCCCAATTGAATAAAAATTAGAAATTCTGAAAATCAAAAGAGAGATTAATAAAATTGAAATTAAGAAAACTATTTAACAAAAAAATAAAATGAAGAGTTGGTTTTATGGAAAAAAACACAATAAAATAGATGAACCTTAGGTTAATTTGATTTGAAAAAATAAAGAAGAAAACCAAATTACCAGTATCAAAAATGAAAAGGGTGAATTGGCCATCAATGAAAGGGAAATTAAAACAATAATTAGGAGCTATTTTGCCCATTGTATGCCAATGAATCTATCAATTTAAGTGAAATAGATGAATATTTACAAAAATAAAAATTGTCCAGATTAACATAAGATTTAATAAAATAATTAACATCATTTCAGAAAAAAAGAAATTGAAGAAGCCATTAATGCACTCCCAGGGCCACATGGTGATTTCTACAAAACATTTAAAGAATAATTAACTTAAATATTATATCTATTTAGAAAAAAAATGGGTGAAATAGGAGTCTTACCAAATTCTTTTTTAGATACAAATATAGTGCTGATACCTAAACCTAGAAGAGCCAAAACAGAGAAAGAAAATCATAGACCAATTTTCCTAATGAATATTGATGTAAGAATTTTAAATAAAATATTAGCAAAGAGGTTGCAGCAACTTATCATGAGGATAATACACTATGACCAGGTGGGATTAATTACAGGAATGCAGCTCCAGTGTGATATTAGGAAAACTATCAGCATAATTGACAATATCACTAAAAAATTAACAGAAATTATATGATTATCTCAATAAATGCAGAAAAAGCTTTTGACAAAATAAAGCAAACATTACTATTAAAACACTTAGAGAGCATGGATATGAAAGGGGTTTTTCTTAAAATGATAAATAACATCTATCTAAAACCAGCAGCAAGCTATATATGTAACAGAGATAAGCTAGAAGCATTTCCAATAAAATCAGGGGTGAAACAAGGATGTCCATTATGGCCATTCTTACTTAGTATCATACTAGAAATGTTAGCTTTAGCAATAAGAGAAGAAAAAAGAAATTGAAGGAATTAGAATTGGCAATGAAGAAACAAAGCTATCACTCCTTGCAGATGATATGATGGTATACTTAGAGAATCAACTAAAAAAAAACTACTTGAAATAATAGACAACTTTAGCAAAGTTGCAGGATATAAAATAAGCCCACATAAATCAACAGCATTTCTGTATATTACTAACAAAGCCAACAGCAAGAGATAGAAAGAGAAATTCCATTTAAAGTAACTGCTAAGACAAACTCAGGGACTACATGAACACAACTACAAAATACTTTCCACACAAATAAAGTTAGATCTAAATAATTGGAAAAATATCATTTGCTCATGGTTAGGCCAAGCTAATATAATAATAATGACAATTTTACCAAAATTAATTTACTTATTCAATCAAACCAATTTACCAATTTGATTTACCAATCAAACCACCAAAAACTATTTTATAGAGTTAGGAAAAATAATAACAAAATTCATCTGAAATAACCAAAGGTCAAGAATCTCAAAGGAATTAATACCAGATCTAAAACTGTATTATAAAGCATTCATCAAAACTACTTGATACTGGCTAAGAAAGAGAGTGGTGGAGTAATGGAATGGGTTAGGTACACAAGACCCAGGAGTCAATGACTATAGTAATGTTTGGTAAACCAAAAGACTCTGGCTTCTGGGATAAGAACTCACTATTTGACAAAAAAGAAAAGTAATTGCTGACAAAACTGGAAAAAAAAAAGACTACTTCATCAGCTTAATAAAATCAGCCCATTATCATGAATCTCATGAAAGCAGGCTACTCAGTTTCTCCACATGGAAGTTGTTCTCCAAGATGCAATATATATGTGCCAGACCCACAATACATGTGTACCATTAATACTCAGCAAAACTTAATAATTTTTGAGTGACTGAGTTCAGGTGGGAAACAAATTCTGAAATAAGTCAAATAATGATTTGCAAATCAGGCATGTGTCCTTGGGGAGGAAAGGGCAAAAAGAATGCAGAATTTCCTCAGTGTTCTGAGAACTAGAAGAGGCTTAGTTTCTAGTCATCATTGTTGACATTTTAGTTTATAATCCCTTTATTACAGAATCAAATTTCCTTGTAGCTTTGGGACAGAGAGGAATTTATTTTGGGTTTCTTTTGAAAGTCATTCATGCATTGAGCAAGGAATCTCACTACAATTTGGCTTTCTAAAAGGTCCATTAATCATTATGGCCAAAAAATGACATGAAGTATTTTGAGTAATTTTATTTGAATTTTTTAAATCATTCTATATATACACCACCAGCCTAGAACCTCAATTTCAGGGCAATATTTGGTAAGCTAGTGATATTACTCACAAATCCAAAAGACAGAATTTTCTTGCACTTTTCATGGACTTGGGGAGGGAGGGGTGTTTTACTTTTTTAATAATTCATGGTTTTTTTTGATTATTTTATAATAGCAGTTCTTGTGATTTATATATTTTCAATGCTTCCTTGGTTCTGAAAAACATAATAAAATTAAGTTGTTCCTTTAGGAAAAAAGTAATCAATAAGAGAATGAGATATCAATGATGTTTCCATTCTCCAGATAGATTTGTTGAACATGCAATCCTTAAAGTTACAGCCAAATCCCAATTAGTGTGGATAATGAATTCCTCAAAGTGGTCTTAAATTCAGACTTTGAAGCTATAATTATATAAACTATGGTACTTAGTTTTAGCTCAATTGAAATATTTGGCTTCAATCAAAATAACTATCATAATTTTATGAATTTTATTATTTGCGTAAGAACATGAGTGCATTTAGGCAACCAGTGGCTTAGAACATTAGACTAAACCTAATGATGAAATTTGGTAGAGATACTTTTTAAACTTTTGTTTTCCAAATTACATTTAAAAACAATTTTAACATTCATTTTTAAAAAATTTTCGAGTTCCAAACCACCCCCTCCCATTGAGAAGGCAAGCAATTTGGCATAGGTTAAACATGTGCGGTCATGCAAAACATATTTCCATTTCAATCATATTATTAAACATCCCTTCCTCCTCCCAAACCCCCCTCAAAATAAAGGCAGTTTAAAAATAAAGTATACTTTAATCTGAACTCAGAGTCCATCAGTTCTTCCTACGGAGGTGGATAGAATTTTTCATCATAAGTCTTTTGGAATTGTCTTAGATCATTGTATTCCTGAGAACAGCTAAGTCATTCACAATTGATCATTGTACAATATAGTTGTTATGGTGTACAATGTTCTCATGGTTCTGTTCATTTTATTTTGAATGAGTTCATGTAAGTCTTTCCAGGTTTTTCTGAAATCTGCCTGCTCATCATTCTCATAGTACACTAGTATTTGATCACAAGTATATACCACAACTTATTCAGCCATTCACCAACTGATGGGCATCCCCTCAATTTCCAGTTCTATGCCATGACAAAAAGCTGCTATAGATATTTTTTGCACATTGCATTTTCTTTAGTCTCTTTGGGATCTCTGTTGTGGTATTGCTTGTTCAAAGGGTATGCAACTTTACGACCAATTGAACATAGTTTCAAATTGTAAGATAAATTTAAAGTCTTATATTTGGTCACAAAAATCAATTTTGCAACTCTGAGTTCTGGGTATACAATAGCTGTTCTGAAAGGAATCAATAGATTTATGCCAAATACAAACTCGATTGGAGACAAGAATGTGATGTGGCCATCAAAAAACTTAATGCTAACTTAGATTACATTAAAAGGGTAGCTTCTAGAGTTGCAAGGTGATTGGATCCTTGAAAATTATTAATTATACCTTGTCTGGAATATTGATTTCATTTCTGAATATTATAGTTTAAGGACTTTGTGTGTTGAGAAGAGGGCAACCAACATACTGAAGAAACTTGATTCCATGGCATATGAGAAGAGTTTGAAGGAACTTAAGATGTTTAGCCTGGAGAAGAAAATACTCAGAGGGAGCATGATACCTGTCTTCAAATATGTGAAGGGCTCTATTATGGTAAAAGGGTTACACTTGTTTTATTTGGCCTCAGAGAACAGAATCAGAAACACTAGGCAGGAGTGGCAAAGAAGCAAATTTAGGTTTGCTATTAGGGGAAAAAGATTCACAATTGGAACTATTGGAAAGTGGAATAAACTGCCTTGAACAACGGTTGATTAATGTTCCTTGGAGGTCCTCAAGCAGAGTCTAGAGACCACATATTGGGTGTTTTATAGAAGGGATATTCCTTTCATATTTGGGTTGAATTAGATGGCCACTGAGGATGCTTCAGACTCTCAGATAGGATTGATCCCATGAATGAAGGAGGTGAAGATAAAAACAAAGATACAATTTTTTTAATATTTATTTTTATTTTTAGTTTACAACAGATGGTTCTACATAATTTTGAGTTCCAGATTTTCTCCCCTCCCTCCCCACTCCCTCTCCAAGATGACATGGAATCTCATATAACTACCACGAATAACTTCGCATTGAATTAATTTATACACTAGTCAAGTTGTGGAGAAGAATTATGACCAACGGAATGAGTCATGAGAAAGAAGAAACAGAACCAAAACCACAACAAAAAAAAACAACCCAAAAACAAAAACAAAGGAGCTAATATAATAAAAATGTCAATTTTACCTGAATTAATCTATCTATTCAGTGCCATACCAATCGAACTACCAAAAAATTATTTTACGGAGCTGGACAAAATTATAACAAAATTCATCTGGAAAGCAAGAGGTATAGAATATCTAGGGTATTAATGAAAAGAAATGCTAGAGAAGGTGGCCTAGCCATACCAGATATTAAACTGTACTACAGAGCAGCAGTCATCCAAACTACCTGGTACTGGCTAAGAAACAGAGGTGTGGATCAGTGGAATAGGATAGGAATACAAGATGGAGAAGTCAACAACTATAGCAATCTACTCTTTGATAAACCCAAAGAAGCCAGCTTCTGGGCTAATAATTCACTATTTCACAAAACTGTTGGGAAAATTGGAAAATGGTAGGACAGAAACTGGGCATAGACCAATATCTTACACTGTATACCAAAATAAAGTCAAAATGGGTTCATGATTTAGGAGTAAAGGCTGATATTATAAGTAATTTGGGAGAGCAAGGAATAGTTTACTTATCAGATTTATGGAAAAGAAAAGAATTCATGACCCAACAAGAGATAGAGAGCATTACAAAATACAAAATGGATAATTTTGATTATGTTAAATTGAAATGTTTTTGTACAAAAAAAGCCAATGCAACAAAAATTAGGAGGGAAGCAGAAAATTGGGAGAAAATCTTTACAACCGGTATCTCTGATAAAGGCCTCATTTCTAAAATATATAAGGAACTGAGACAAATATATAGGAATACAAGCCATTCCCCAATTGAGAAATGGTGAAAGGATATGAACAGGCAGTTTTCAGAGGAAGAAATTAAAGCTATCTATAGGCATATGAAAAAATACTCTAAATTACTACTGATTAGAGAAATGCAAATCAAAACAACTCTTAGATACCACATCTCTCCTGTCAGATTGGCTAAAATAACAAAAGAAGAAAACGATAAATGCTGGAGAGGATGTCGGAAAATTGGAACATTGTTGCATTGCTGGTGGAGTTGTGAGATGATCCAGCCATTTTGAAGAGTAATTTGGAACTATGCCCAAAGGGCCACAGTAATGTTCATACCCTTTGACCCAGCAATACCACTTCTAGGGTTGTATCCCAAAGAAATTACACAAGTGGGAAAAGGACCCATATGTACAAGGATATTTATAGCGGCTCTTTTTGTGGTAGCCAAGAATTGGAAATCAAAGGGATGCCCATCAATTGGGAATGGCTGAACAAGCTGTGGTATATGAAGGTAATGGAATACTATTGTGCCATAAGAAATGGGGATGATATGGACTTCATAACAACCTGGAAAAACCTACATGACATAATGCTGAGTGAGTGGAGCAGAGCCAGGAGAACACTGTACACAACCACAGATATATGGATTCCATGAGGACCAACCCTGACAGACTTTGCTCTTCTCAGCAACACAAGGCGCAGGCACAACTCCAAAGGACTCGCGATGAAGAATGCTATCTTCATCCAGAGAAAGAACTATGAAGTTTGAATGCAGATTGAGTCACACTTCTTGCTCACCTTTTTCTCTTCTCAAAGATATAGTTTTTAAGAAGCCAACCTAGTTGCTGCTGCTGTTTTGGTAACAAGAAAACGACATCAAAGCAAAGATCTAGAGGTAGTCCAATGCATCACACACCCCAAATACATATGAATTAACTAAAAATTGGTCAGTCAGAAATGATAGATATGCTAAATTCAGATAATTGGCAATCGGTCAATAGATGTTTATTAAGTATCTGTTGTGTGCCATCAGACGTCAACTAGAGCACTAGTCTTGGAGTCAGGAAGATGCACCTTTCTGAGTTCAAATCCAGCTTCAGACAATTACTTTGTGATTCTGGGCAAATCACTTAACTCTGTTTGCCTAGTTTCCCAATCTGTAAAGTGGGTAGGAGAAGGAAATAAGAAACCACTCCAGTATGTTTGCTAAAAAAATGGAGTCAGTCATGACTGAACAAGAACAATGTACCAAATATTGTGTTAGGCATTGAAGATATAGAGTAAAAAAATGAAAATATCCCTTGTCTCAGAAGTCTCAATTCAATGGTGGAAAAAAACAACATGCATACATATAAGTAAATAAAAATATATATTAAGCAATAAGAATATATTTTTGGTAACTGAAAATCTTGCGAAGGACCTTATATTAGAGGTAAAACTTGAGCTGATCTTTGAAAAGAGCTAGAAATGTTAGGAAGTGGAGGTGAAAAGGTGGTGCATTCCAGGCATGAGGGACAGCCAGTGAAAAGGCATGGAGTTTGGAGGTGGAATGGGATTTATGAAGTATACAGCAAGCAGGACAGTTTGCATGGTCAGAAGCATGGGGGAAAGAAAGTACTGTGTAAGAATCCTGAAAAGATAAACTAGTGCCAGATTTTGATTAGCTTTAGAAGTCAAAGAGAGAGCTGGCATTTTATCAAAGAATTAGTCAGGATCCACACATATATTCTTCAGCAGATAAACCTGTGATTTAAAAATACCACTTTGTGATCTGTGTTAAGGACAGGTTGGAGAATGCTCAAATCAAGGAGAATAATTAGAAAGCTATTGCCACAGTCCAGGCAAAAGGTGATGGGGATGTTAACTTGAGTGGAATTTCCCTAAAGATCTTGGTTAGAGGGACAGGATTGTACAAATTAAGAAATGCTTAAGAAAGAGAGAAGGCAACACTTCAATAGAGATATGTATTTCTTTATTTCCATCATGTTACAAAATCAGTTTTCTCACTATGTGCCAGGAGAATGCTGCCGGCAAAGAGAGGTCTGTTGGGACATGAATCTTCCTCTTGTTTCTGACATTTCTTTGTGCTCAAGAGAAACCATTTTCACTTGTAACTATATTGACAAGAATTGTTCATCATGTCTGACAATGGCTTCATTGACCAAGGTTGATGGTTTTGTTAGAAAGCACTTCCTATGAAAAATCCAGGCTTTGAAGCATATTCTTTGTTCAGTTATTTTCCTTATTTTTGCTTTAGAAAGAAAAAAAGAAAGAAAGAAAGAAAGAAAGAAAGAAAGAAAGAAAGAAAGAAAGAAAGAAAGAAAGAAAGGATCGAATGCATGGTCATGATTTTGTACATAGAGAAGAAAAACGATCATTCATTTAATGGAGCAGATATTAAATATAAAATTTATAATTTAAATAAAGTTGATTAATGTGTTCTGGGGTAGGGAGGCTAATCAGATCCGTGATTTCACTGGTGGTGGTACTTCTACTACGGAAATTTCTTCTATCAATCGAGATAGACACCTCCTCAGTAATTTATAGTCTTGGAGAGTTGCTACTTCATGAAAGTCTATAATCATATAGATTGTGTTAGAATCAGGAATTAAATTTATGTCTTCTTTATTGTAAAGCTGGTCCTCTAATGAGGCAATTCTGCTTTTATGCCACACCTTAGATTATTAAAACAAAAAGCAAAATGTGCAATTTTCCCAGTGCAGATACTTTTTCCTCATTATTTCATTAGGAGGGGGAGGGGACTTTGCACTTTTTAGTTCTTTATGTTCTTCAACTTCTCCCAGTTTCACAACATATTAAGAGAATACATAATATTGTCTCCACTGTGGTTTTCACTTTTTTTTACATTTTGTATGCATTTTAACAGTTTTCATAAATTATTTTTAAACATTCATGGTCAATGAAGGCAGCAGTGTTACTTTGAGCTACTCATTTCTTGAAATCTAAAAAGAAACTTTTTTATTTATATGCATATATTTGCATGTGGTTGGCAAGTATTTGCCACACATCTAGCTCTGGTTTCTCAACTGACTATCTTGTTTTCTTTATGTTTTAGACTCGTGGTGGTCCAACAGTTATCTGAACTGAACTATCCACCTGGTTCCCAGCTGTCTAATAGTTCTGGAAAATCATGTCGAAAGCTCACAGTGCTGAGTCCAATGACAGCCAAGAAGTCAGAGGTGACAAAAAAAGGAACAGGAAAGATGGAAAGATAGAACTCCTGAGTACGACGGCTTGAGCAGGGGTATATTTAATAGAAACCTCCTTATTATCAATGTTACTTCTAACCAGAAACACCATCAAAGGTCTATGGCAGATTTCTTGGGGCTTGACATTACTCCTTGCATCCAAGAATACTCTGATAATTGTGTTTTAATTCTTAGTAGATTACTGGTTCTCTCCAGATACTAGTACTTTGCCCTCCAAAGTTACCTTCCGTTTATTTATTCTGTCTCTGTCTGTCTCTCTCTCTCTCTGCGTCTCTGTCTCTGTCTTTCTCAGTGTCTATGTATATACATACACATATGTGTATATATATATATATGTGTGTGTGTGTGTATACAGGTATGTATATATGTGTATACATGTACACACAGAGAGACATAAATGCACACACAAAAATATATAGAATCACTTTGGGATCTGTATGAAGGATGGATTGAAACAGGGAGAAACTTTAATCAAGGAGAATAATTAGGCTATTGCCATAGTCTAGGTATCATACACACGTATGCACATACATGTGTATGTATGTGTGGATATATAATATACGTATATGCAAATGCATATATATATATATATATATATATATATATAGGGGGAGAGAGAGAGAGAGAGAGAGAGAGAGAGAGAGAGAGAGAGAGAAAGATACTTATCTCATTATATACTAATTATTTCCCGTTTTAAAATCTGAATCCCTTCAGGGTAAAGACTAGCTTTATTTTTTCCTTTGTATATTCCTAATGCTTAGCAAAATGTCTGACACCTATTTAGCCCTCAATAGATGCTTATTTCTGCACTGAATGTTGTAAAGTAAACTACCTCTCTTAATTATTATTTACCAACGAGTGATACCTTGCAAAGGTTTGGAGAATCAAGCAGTAATAAAAAATATTTTTGTTTGGGGGGCTGGGCATATAGTAAACATTAAACCTGATATACCAAACTAATGAGAAAAGACTGTGACTTACTAAAAAGATTTCTTTTTCTTTAGGGGGGGCAGGGCAATCAGGGTTAAGTGACTTGAACAGTGTCACACAGCTAGTAAGTGTGTCAAGTGTCCGAGGATGGATTTGAATTCAGGTCGTCCTGACTCCAGGGACAGTGCTCTACTCACTGCACCACCTAGATGCCCCTCCATGAACAGATTGCTAAGTTATTATAGCACATGAGAAGAAATAGCTAGTTTTCTTTGGTGCAGTGAATGTCTAATTCTGCCTCCATTTGTACCATCAGTAAGGATATTTTGAGAAATAAAGATAATTTAAAGTTTTTTTTTATAAATATAGCACTTCCTCGCTTCATTCTCTGGGTTCTTTTTTTTTGACTGTTTTTATCTTCTTTTTCTTTTCTTTGTTTCTTTGTTTCTTTGCTGAGGCAATCATGGTTAAGGGAATTGCCTAGGGTCATGCAACGAGTAAACATCAAGTGTTGGAGTCCGAATTTGAACTCAGGTCATCCTGACCCCAGAGATGGTGCTCTATCTACTGTGCCACCTAGCTGCCCCTGTATCTCCTCTTTCAAGTGAACTTTTTGATAGGACAGAATCAAAACTACTCCACTCCATTTTAACCTATGTACTTTAACTAAGATCAAATCTCAATCAATCAATTAATCACAGGCTTTAGACTACACGTGGAAAAATTATCTAAGAAGTTCATGGGAATTATCTTTGGAAAGGCTGAAGAAATTTGGCCATGTCCCAAGTGTATTCTATAAATTATCAAGTGAAGTGAGAAGGCAGTTATTCCAAAGTCAGAATGAGTATGAAATTCTATCTACATATCCTGAGGGAAAAACAAAACAAAAATATAAATCAAACAAATAAACAAAAGAAAAGAAAAAAATATCTAATACCTTGGGGAAAGGGACAAATAGAGGCCTTTGTTTTAGTCCTGGATCTCTTTCTGCAAAACTCCTGGCCAAGTAAGATCTTGCAAACTTCAAAAATTTGAGAGGGTTTGGGAATATCTTGCTTCTCATAAAGCATCCTACTATTATCTCCCTGCGACAGCACTGATTGGTGATAATATCTGCATTAGGAACCAAGGACTAATTGGATGTAGGCTCACTGTGCAACCAGACACAAACCTGGAGAGCTGGTAAGGCTATGTATCTGATGGCAGCAAGAGAGTCGGCGTTCACTGGGAAATCCCCAGGGTGGTCAATTATTTTATGAAAGTCCTCTGGAATAAAGGAATCCCTCCTTGGAGGATATAGGTATTCCTGTTTATTCTTGTTTTCTACCACTAGGCTCACAGAGCCATGGTCTACTAGAATAGGTATGGCTATGACCAGATTAAGTCCTTGCCCAGGTGCTCAGTGTATTTCCAAGGAGAGCACTGTGGGCCAGCCAGATATATAAGGAAAAAAAAAACCCTTAAGTTTGGATACTGAGAATAACATGTAAAATAATAGAAATCAGTTCAATGCAAAGCTTTATTGCAAACAATGGGGGAGAGGAGGAAAGATTGAGGGAGAGGGAACCCAACTTACAATTCAAACACACACATTCTAACATAGACTGTAACGAATGGAAGAGCAGCACTGCATGGGGGGAGCACAAGGGCACAGGTCTATTCAACCAGAAGAGTGTCGTACATCGGGAAGGTATGCTCCTTCTTAAGGGGAGCCCCAGAGTATGGAACTTGGAAGCCCCTCGGTGCAATAGCAGGCAGAATCCAATGGAGTGCAATAGTGCTCAGACTGCAATAGTCCAAGCCTAGGGATTGTGAGGTCACAATATTTTTCCCTGAGATACCAGAGAATGTCCTGAAGATGTGGAATTAAAAAGAGAATATTTAACTTAGAAGAGAAAGTACCTTCCCCAAGATATGAAATGTCTGAAAACTAGACTTAATCAAAGAGAAATCAAGTATAGTTTAAGAAAGCAAGAAATGTTGGAACAAAATTCAAAGATTTAAAAATAGACGAAAATATATGATATCATATATATATATATATATATATATATATATATATATATATATATATATATATGCATATACATACTATACCTATGTGTTCACATGTATATATACACTGGGAAGAAATAGATGAAAGAGAGAAGTCACTTGGTTGATAAATGACCAAAGGTTATGAACAAGCAGTTTTCAGAAAAAGAAATCAAAACTATCAAGAGTCACATTAAAAAATGCTCTAAATCATGACTTATGAGAGAAATGCAAATAAAACAACTTTGAGATATGACCTCACACATATCAGTTTGACCAACATGACAGAAAAGGAAAATGAAAAATGCTGGAGTGGATGCTGAAGAGTAGGGACACTAATACGCTGTTGGTGGAGTTGTGAATTAGTTCAATGATTCTGGAGAACAATTTGGAGCTATGCTTAAAGGGCTATGAAACCATGCATACCTTTTGACCCAGCAATTACCGCAACAGGTCTAGGTCCCACAGAGGTCAAAGAAAAGGGCAAAGGAACTGTATGTATAATAATATTTGTAGCAGCTCTTTTTGTGGTGGTAAAGAGTTGAAAACTGAGGGGATGTCAATCAACTGGAGAATAGCTAACCAAGTTGTTATATGGTTGTGATGGAATACTATCATGCTGCAAGAAATCTTACAACTAAAAATAACATACCCAGTAAAGCTGACTATAATCCTAAAGGAAGAAACAAAATTTTTTCTAATGGGATAGAGAACTTTTGAGCATTCCAGATGAAAATTACCAGAGATGTAAATAAATTTTTAAAAACAAACTCAAGGATCCAGAGAAACTTACTAACATAAATTTAGTTAAGAAATTGAAAAGTTGTATGATGTGGTACTAGCATTCTCAGAGCAAGAAGCTAAATATCTTCAGAGAGTACTGAGAAGATTAAATAAGAAGAACTGAGGTCTTGGAAGGTGGTAGATTAGTTCTGTTTTGAGGGTTTGAAAAGTAGAAAGAAAAAGGAGACAAAAGAAACAAAAATAGTACAGAAAGGTGTAAGAAGGGATTGGAACATGTTATTTGTCATGATTTTGGTATGTGAGAAAAATATGCAAACACAAAGGAAGGCGTAAGGGAAAATGGGATTCAGATGAAACTTAATCGCATCTAAAATGGACAAGGGAGGACTGAACAAACACATACACAGTTTCATACAGAAACATAAATTCAAAAGGGAAAAAAGTGGCAGAAGAGTAGGAAGTGGTTAAGAGGGAGAACAATTATAGTGAAGGAACAGTTGTAAAACAATACAAAATCCCTGACAGTGGAGGGAGAATTAAAAATGGAAGAGGGCAAAGAAATAGGATAAAAATTTGGAGTTGCATTAGATTCTTTCTTAAAAAAATGAATGGGAAATGAGTGGCTGGCAGAGAAAGAAAGAGAGAGAGAGAGACAGAGACAGAGAGAGAGACAGAGAGAGAGAGAGACAGAGACAGAGAGAGAGACAGAGAGTAGTAGCAGCTGTGGTGGTAGTGGTGGTAGTAGTAGTATTAGTAGTAGTAGTAGTAGCAGTTATAGTAGTAGTAGTAGTAGTAGTAGTAGTAGTAGCAGTTATAGTAGTAGTAGTAGTAGCAGTTATAGTAGTAGTAGTAGTAGTAGTAGTAGTAGTAGTAGTAGTATTTTGGGAGAAAGAGTATTAGTGGTTTGGGGAATCATTTGTCTTTGTTGATATGAAACAGTTGACGTGCTCATTATTCACCTTTTAATTGCTTTTTAAGTTATTTACAATTTTATTTTGTCCTGAGAATATATTATTGCATAATTTACAGTCATATCTCATAATCATTACTTATTGGAGGAATAATGTAATATTAGAGAGATGGACTTTTGTCTAGTCAACACACATGTTCTATGTGCCAGGCACTGTGGTAAATACTAGGGATGCAAAGAAATGTAAAAATGGTCCCTGCTTCAGCAAACAACCATGTACAAATAAGGTACATACAGGGTAAATTGGACACAATGACAGAGAGAATGGGGCATGGCTTCTTGAAGACAGTGAAGCTTTAACTGGGACTTCACAGAAGCCAGGGAAGCTAAAAGGTAGAAATGAGGAGGGAGAGCAGTCTAGGCATGAGAGATAGTCAGTGAAAATCAGAAATCTGGGATCACCATTTCCAAACATTATCTATTCCAATTATTTCCTCCTATTTAATGTTAGGTCCAGTTCATGTAGCCCCTATCTAAGCTACAAAGATTGATTATCAAATTCACTTGACTTTGTCGAATATTATTTTATAATATAGGCCGCATACATTTGCATTAATTTTGCTTTTCCAGTGTGTACAGTTGCAACACATTATTATGGATTTCACTGAAGAACCTTCTTAGTATTCCAAGGTTCAATGCAAAGAGTATGATTTCATCTGCGAAGGGAAATATTCACTCATGGAGTTGGAGCCCCTTTACTTGGAGGCGTTCTGAAGACTTTTTGAATCGCCATGTTTTGTCCTGCTGACCACACCTCTCCATACATGAAGCAATGAAGTGGACCACATCCAGAGAAGGTAAGTGCCCCAGTATCCTTGTCATATACCCTTATGGTGTTTGGGGAGAGTAAAACTTCAATTGTCAACTATTTAATGAGTTGTACATCTCAACATTGAATTTGAAATAATAGGGTGCTGGCTTTAAGTTCACTCCTAACATAGGATTTTTAATATAAATGAATGTTATAGTTTGCATATTTTCTGCTACTTTTAAAATTCTGTGGTTGGAGGTATGTTTTTAATGTGATTATGATGTTTTTTTCTTAACGCTGAAGCAACCTTATATCCCTGTCACAAATTCAACTTTGTCAAAGTGAATACAATTTTAGGTTATATTATTATAGTCTTTTTACTGGGGCTTTATTTCAATTTTTGAATGAATATTCAACTATACTATTGGTCTGTTGTTCTTTCTTTTATTTACCCTTCCCTTTTTAAGGTATTCAAAGTGTATATGCCTCATAAAGAAGTTTGGTAGAGTGATTTTGCTAAATTCTTAAGAATAATTTGGATACTAAAGACACAAAGGATGTTTGATAGAATTGTTCCATAAATCCATCCGGACCAAGGTTTTTCTTTTGTTTTGGCTTATATAAAAACACAGATCATGTCTTTCACATGTCTTTTCCCTTGCCTTATCCTTTAGAATTTTGTCTACATTTCCTCCAGTTCTACTTTCGTCCAAAATTAACGTTTATTGATTAGTTACTCTGTAGGTATGGTATCATACTACTTACCGATAGGGATATATTAAGCATCTTTAAGACTACAGCAAACATACTTTAAAAACATTCGTCTTTGTTGTTTTTTTTTTTCAATTTTTAAATACTCAAAGAAGAATAACTTTAAATAACATTAATGACAACAAGAACAAATATCTTTTTTTTTTCCTTCCCCAAACTTTGAGCATTAAATAAATATTAAGAAAACTGTGTGTGGTGAAATGAAAAAAAAAAAAAAGATTAAGAGTCAGGAGATTTGAGTCTTGGTTCCAGATAGTTATGTATGTGGCTTTGGGGATTCCATTTCACCTTTTAGGACCTCAGTCAGTTCACCTATAAAAGGAGATGTTTTAACTAACTGATTTCTAAGGTCTAATGATAACAACAACCATAACTAGCATCTATATAGCACATGCTATGTGCTAGACATTGTTGCTAAGTACTATAAATATTATCTCATTTGATCCTCACAAGAACTTTGAGAGGTAGGTGCTATTATCTTTTTTTTGAGGAGGGAAGGCAGGGCAATTGGGGTTAAATGACTTGCCCAAGGTCACACAGCTAGTAAACGTGTCAAGTGTCTGAGGCTGGATTTGAACTCAGGTCCTCCTGACTTCAGAGCCGGTGCTCTACTCACTGTGCCATCTAGTTGCCCCTGGTAGGTGCTATTATTATCCTCATTTTACAGAGAACAAACTGGGGCAAAAGGGGATAAATGGCTTGCCTAGAGTCACTCAAATGGTGAGGCAGGATTTCCTGACCACAGGTTCTATGCTCCATCCACTGCTGCTGCTTCTCATGTGGCACTGGGAAAGGAAGTGATGTTAGAAGATCTTGGTTCCACCATACTGTCTATGTGACCTTTCATAAGTCATTTAGTATATCTGAGCCTCAGTTTACAGATCTGGAAAATAAAACATAGGATTAGAGAATCTCTAAGATCCATTTTATCTATAACTTTGTTCATGTGTACTTTTCTGACTTCTAATACTCTTTTCATAATAATCATGATAACGGCCTGAGAAATCTGCCCTACAGCTAGTAAGTAAATGGATTGTGTAGATATAAAATGGCCTTTCTTGGGTGTAGTTTACTTAGTTCCTTTTACACCACCATGATAAAGAAGAGATAAAGCAGTCCTCAGCTGAGTAACAATACTTTCCCCAACCTCCATACCTAAGCCTCTTCTTTTCCATCAGAGAAAGAAAATATGCATGGCCTAGTCACATCAAACTAAACAGGAATAGCCCTAATCTGCCTTGGAAGAAATCTGGCAGTGGCCACTTGGAGGGTCTGCCTTAAGAACCTTTCAACCGGGACTCAAATAGTACAGGAAGTGGAAGGAAGAAGGGCAGAGCGTGTACAACTCCTGCCCAAGCAAAATGAAACTTTCAGCTACTGTTCCCTGGCCTTCTGGCTCTCTCATCCTTCTTACTCCCTATAGATTTTGCACTGTCAGTCTCCCTCAGTAGGACACCAGTCCTATGAGCACTCAGAGGCCAAACAAAACCCGGATTCACAGATATGTAACTGTTTTTCTTCGCTTGTGGCATTAAAGAAAAAAAAATTCTGTTAGCACAGGGCTCCAGTGTGTCTATTTTTTGGCCAGCTGCAACATACTACCCTCACAGGGGATCACCTAAAACCAGTTATGCTTCGAGTAGGCGGGTAATGTCAAACTTAAGCTGTGGGCTTGGCCTCTCTCAATGAATTATGACCTTGTCAAAAGCCTTTAAAAAAAATCAAGCAACTTTTCTATCAAATCAAATACCTGCACATTAAATTATATTTTTGGTGCCAGGCTGGCTCTCTGATCCTTCCCCCACCCCCAACATATACACCCCTCAATTTTTTTCCAGTCTTCCCCACCATCATTCCCCACCCCCTCTAGCTGTGATTTTGGCAATGGGAAGTGCAGAATGGTGAGGCCCTTACTGTTTCAAAATGTTAATTCCTTCTTGGGCCTCTTATAATGTTTATGTACTTGGCTTATGGTTCAAATTTATAGAAATATACTAATGGAGTAAAGCAAAGAGAAGGAAAGGGGAAAACTACGTAAGATGAATCGTATATACATGCACATATATAAAATGTATATATACACACATGCACAAAACACATGTAGACTTATGCACATATATGTGTGTGCATATATCTGTGTGCATATGAATATGTACATATATGTATACATACATCTAGCTTATCTATATAGATAGAGATAGTAACAGAGTTAGGGCATATACTTTTGAACATAGTCTTATATTTAGCTATCCTAGGAGTGTTAGGGTGACAGTGAAAAAGCCTTGATCTTAGAAGATCACCTAGTAATCTTTAAGCCTCCTTCAAATCTTATGAATTTATAGTAAAAAAAAAGAGAAAGATTTAGGAAACTGCTATCTCTTCACTTGAAAATGAATGATACTTCTCTACCTCCTGCGTTAATTGTCCATAGGCAAGCTATAAGTAAGATATATGTCAAAGTCACTTAGCGTCCTAAGTTGTGAGCAAGTGGAGGTGATATCAAATGATACCATCATCTTGGTGCCCAGATCACTATGTTGGCCCAGAGCCCTAAGCACTGTCCCTCTGGAAGTGTTGTCTGACTGATATTTCAACATGCATTTATCTCTATAGGTTACCATGGTGACCATCCAATTCATCCTTTTTTATGGAGAAACCTTTAGGTATTCAAAACTCCATGCTGGCACCAATCATTACCACTTTACATGACTCAAAGGACCTTATTTGGATAATTTTCATCAAAATGTACCATTTCCTTCAATGCATATGTAAAATACCCCTTGAATAAATTGCAGTCTGGTTTCATTGCCAAATGTTATGGTTAAAAGATTGAAAAGAAATTCCAAACAACTGTGTCTGAATCTTCCAAACTCAATCTAAATATTTTGTAGCTGGACCTGAGATGTGTGTGACAGGTTGCCATGTTATCAATGCATTCTTCACTTGAAGATGCTTGGTTTTTAAGTTGGCAAGAATTTGTCTCTTTAATTTAATACCCTGTCTTTTGTCAGTCTTCTTTAGCTAGAAGCCACAGCTTATGAAGACATTTCTGTCAAGAAAACCACAATCCTTGAAGATAGCATTGTAACCTTGGAATTATTCTCAATTCTTTACCATTTCTCATTGAATATATCCAATGATTTTCCAAATATTATACCTCCACAACATCTCTCATCTGTGTCCTTTCTTTTCAACATACATCCTCAACCCTAGTTCAATCTCTCATTATCGCTTTTCTGGACTAATATTACAGTCTTCTTACTTGGTCTTGCTGTTCCAGGCCTCTCTCATTCCCAGTCTATATACCATATTGTGATCAAGATGCTTTTTTTACTAAAGAAGACATAGAACAATATCTTTCTTCTGCTCGGTAAATTTCAATGGCCCCCTATTGATCCTAGGTTCAAATACAAACTCCTCTGTTTTGAATTTAAAGTTTCTAGCAACTTGATCCCTACCTATCATTCCTCTGCTCAATTGCCTAGCCAAGCTTGCCTCTTGCAATTCATTACACACTGTCCTCCATCTCCCAAAATGATGGCAATATACTCTCTCTCTCTCCTGTAGCTGGAATGTACTCCCTTATCAACTCTCCCCTTTAGCTTTCCTTATTTGCTCCAAAACTCTACTCAGATCCAGTCTTCTATATGAAGACTTTCTGATCACTCAATTACTTTGTGTTCTGCCACAATTATCTCCATTTATCTTGCATATAGTTTGCAAATTTTGTCAAAAGTTGTTCTGTTGAAAAGGAGCACTGGTTACAAGTTCTTGTCTTTGGCACTCTCCCTCCCTCACCCTTGTATGAAGAGAAATTCTTTTCCAGATTCTCCCTTAGGTTATGACTTGTTGTACATCTTTTATTCTCAGAGAGGACAAATTATATCAGGAGGGTGATGTGTTGACTTGCAAGTGAATCGGATTTAAGTGAGGCAGAGCCATGAAAAGTTATCAGCCTCATTCTCTCCTCTACAGTCATTGCAGTCCAGTGACAAGAAAGGTCAGGATGGCGCCAGGTGCAGTGGGAGACCTTAGCTTAAGCTAAGGTTTTTCCCAGGTCTCAGTTTTTCAGAGACAACACCCATTCAGTAATTAAAGGCTATGTAAAAATTGAGGCGAAAGGGGCAGCTAGGTGGCATAGTGAGTGGAGCACCAGCTCTGAAGTCACGAGGACCTGAAGTCAAATCCGGCTTCAGACACTTGACACACTTATTAGCTGTGTGACCTTGGGCAAGTCACTTAACCCCAGTTACCCTGCCTTCCACTCAAAAAAAAAAAAGAATTGAGGCAAAAGATGGCCTAGTTTACCTTCACAAAAGAATCAATATAGGAGTTCTTCTCTCTCCCCCAGCCCCACCCAGGGAAGGATAGGGTTATTTAAGCCAGCAGTAAAAGTCAAGGAAGAGGCAAATTTCACTAGGCTATGCACTTGAAAAAGTGTTCTACTTCTAATTATGAAAAATCTCAATTCTCACTGCAAAACATTGCTGACCCATTTGTATCCAAGTGAACACAGGACCCCATAGATTCCTTCAAACATTTTCTTCCTTTGAGAATATAGAATATGCCAATAAATCCCTTTTCATTTGTCTCAAGCTTTCAGCATTCTCTGTCTCTGTCTTTTCTTTGAGTAAATGAAACGAACTGTTAGACTTTACATTTATTGTAGTAGCAGTTTTTAGAGACTATGAGGATAAAAATGCAAAGTGGACTTTAAAGAAAGAGAGATAAGTATAGGAATGAATTCATTCTCCCCTGGGGAAAAGAGATCTCAGTAGGGAGATGGGGGAAAAGAATCACTGTCTTAGTTTGACTTCTTTGGCAAGGTCAGCAATGAGTATCTGTCTACCCAGACACTCCTCATGGCTCTGAAGTCTGGCGATGATCTCATCCTGGTCATTTTGCTTTAATTCCATGTAATCTGCTCTCCCTGATTTCTGCTGGCCTCTGCCTCCTGCTCATACACTTGTTATCTTCTTTTGCTCTCTTGGTAGCAGCAATGGTCCAATCTGTTGTGACAGTGAAAATGGGGATAGGCTTAGTGGGGCACTCTACTTCTCTTTTGAATTTCCTATCCCAATACTTTGGGGTTGTAATATTTTCTGATTCAATCATTTATCTTCATTAATAAATAATCAGTAATCATTTATTAAGCACATCATATATTTCAGACCCCATGCTAAGTACTGGGAATACAAATACATTAAAAGAAAAATGATCTTTGCCCTTGAGGAGTTGGAGGAAGACAACACAGAGATTTAATGGGTGAAGACAACACACAAAAGGAAGCTGAAAACTGAGATGAAGAAAAGTGCCCAGTGCAGGGGTATAGTAGAGAAGTCAGTCAGAGAAATCCTTTAGTAGTGACACCAGGTAAGAAATGAGATTTCTGAGTTGGACTCTCCTTTATTGGAAGTTTGGAGATCACTGCCTCAGCCTCCAATCAGAGAGGCAGAAGATAGCAATGAGGGGGAGAACTAAGACTCATAAGATCTTGGAGGATGATGTTTATCTCAATAATGATTTTCCTGAGTCATGATGGAGAAGTTGGTCAGAAAAGTCCCAAAGTGATTCACCTAGGTGAGAAATGGGTGTTTAGACAATTAAGACCTGAGATTTCCATAGGTGAGTACCAGGTAATACTTATATATGTACATATTTTCTCATCCATAGAGTATAATTTCCTTGAGAAAAGGAACTATTGAATTCCTGCATCGTTGTCTTTATATGCCTAGTATCTAGCAATAGTAGTATGTAGTATAGGATATAGTTGATACTTGAGAAAACTTTGCTCAATGATGGTTTGACAGCCTTATTTTCAGTGAATTGGGCTTCTAAATTTCTCAGACCAGTAAGATGGTTGTAACAACAATGGGACTTGCTGCTACCGTGGCTGTGGAAGGCCAGCAAAACCAGCACACAGAAAGGCTACTAGCACAGGTTCTTTGAACTGCTTTTCTAAGGAAAACAAATTTAAGGGGTTAACAATCTCATTTCAATGAAACATACATATATCATTCACTTAGTTCAGGGTAAAAAGTCAGCACCTTGAACTTCAGAGCAAATACAAACAGGAATTGCAAGCAAAAATTATATAAACAGGGCTAAATAAGACAAATCAACAGACAGACTTCTATCTGTCTGACCATAGCAATACATACACAGTTTCCAGAGAGAGAAGCACCAACATCTGGATTTTCAAAGTGGGGGTAGGGCTCCTTAATGGCTACCTAGAGTCTCCACACCAACACTTTTCCAATGGGTGTGCCCCAAACAAAATGCTAATCTCAGAGTATATATACACTTCTCCAGGGTCAGAGAGCACTTCACACCTCTTGAGGATTTCACACCTCTCATGACCCAATAGCAAAAGGGCGTGGGCCTTTCTACAAACAAATGCGAGACTCATTCAAAGGCACTAGATTGCCTTAGTGCCAAAAAGCACTCCAAAACAAGACAACAAAAAGTCCCACTTTGCTTGTCCTTACAATGGTGCCTATCATGATGTCACTCTCCCTCTCCATAGAATTTCAATAAGTAAATGTTGTAGTTCTTGGAGAAAGAAAGGAGAAAAGATACTGAGATTCAGTCCATAAAGACAAATTGTTACAGGAAGGGTTCTACATAGGGGTGAGTATTTGACATGATTTTCCTATGAAAATCGATTCTTCCACTAATCCAGAAAACCTAGCATTAGAGGCATCAATGTTTAAATCATAACTGAAACTGAAAATCTGGAACTTGGAGCATCTCATACTGATAAGGATAATCTTATCAAATTGTCTAGTTAAAACCTTAGTCACAGAAGATGCTGAAATATAAAGCCTTCATCTCCCAATAGTTAAGTGGTCAAAAGTTATTTGAAATACTTCTCAAAAGAAAAATGATAAACTATTAGTGACCCTATGAAAGAATGTTCCAGATCTCTGATAATAAAGACATCAAAACAATAAGGATATCAAAATAACCCTGAGGTTTCACCTCACATTTTGAAAATTGTCAGTTGATAAAAATGATAATAGTCAATGTTGAAAAGATTGTTGTAAGACAGGGACATTTGTGTGTTGTTGGAGAAGTTACATAGCTATTCTGGAACTCAATTTGGAATTTTTCAAATAGCATGACTGAAATGACCATATGCTTTGTCCCAGAATTTATATTAGTAGGCTTATTACCAAAGAATATTATTGATAAGAAGAAAGCCTCAAAGCACCAACATATTTATAGCAGTACTTTTTTGTGATAACAAAGAATTGGAAACCTAGTAAATGCTCATTTTTGAGGAATGGCAAAGCAGATCATGGTACATGATTATAATGGAATATTACTATGCCGTAAGAAATGACAAATATGATGAATACAGAAAAACATGGAAAGAGTGAGTTATATTAATTGATGCAGAGTGAGGTAAGCAGAACCAAGAAAACAATGAATACAATGACTACAATAGTATAAATGGAAAGAACACACAGAAAACAATCAAAAATGAATGCTGGAAAATTACAAAGAACAAGCATGACTTAAAAGAGGAGATGTGAGAAGACATTCCCACCCTTTGTAGAGGTGGGAGGTCCATAGATATGGCATATTACATATATTTTCAGACTTTTGCTATCGGTTTAGCTTATCTTCTCTGTCTCTGTCTCTGTCTCTGCTTCTCTGTTTTTCTCTCTGTCTTGGTTTTAATAGTTGCATATGTAATGGTCCTCTATGACAGGGAAAGAGAGAGCCACTACAGGAAATTTTGGTCACCTAAGAAAAATGTCATCAATAAAAGCTTTTTTTAAAAAAATGCTAATTGTAATCTAAATAGAATATATATGTCTTATGGTGTTACCAGAGGTAGATGGAAGCTAAATGACTCACCGAGGGCTATTTAGCTGGTGTCAGAAGTGGGATTTAAACCCAACTTTTCCAGCTCTCTCTACTTCATTTTGTTTCTACTTGGGTGGAGGTGGGGTGGGTGGAGGTATAAGAGTAGTGGTGGTGGTGTATATTTTCAAATAATAAAACGTAGAATCTGATCCAGATAAAATACGTCAGTATTCTATAACCATATGAGAAACCATATACAATGGCAGCAGTCATTCAAAAACTGTGTAGCTACTTCCTTTCTTTTTCCCTTCCTGGGATATCCACCCCCTCTAAAGCAATGAATGAAAAAGCATATTTTGTTTCAAAAGGAAGAGAAAAAAATATCATTCCACTAAGGCATATATGGTTCAATCTTAAATAACAAGATGTAGTTCCTTCCACAACCAGAAATGAAAGAAGATCCCCTTTTAATGAGTATAAATAGGTTGAGTTCTCTTTTTTCATTTGAGCCTCAGTTTTCTCAGCTGTAAAATGAGACAGCGAGGCTACATGATCTTCAAAGTCTCTTTTAGTTTTAGTATCATCTAATTCTATGATTTTAAGTTTGTGTTTCACTCTATATTTACTTCTTTTGTATCTATTTAAAAATTTCTTGAAAAAGAGACCCTTCCCTCACCGACCTACATATTTCTAGCTTGCCAAATTGTCACAAAGGAAAGAACAATGAAGACAGGCTTAATTTTATTATAGTCATTATTAAATAAAGACCTAGGAAAATATCAATGGTGCATTAGTGATATAAACTAATGTAAATTTATGCAAATAACCATGTATATTTTATAAATCTCTGGCTGGAGAGAATTTTCCAAACAGCTACTCCCCATTTACTCATCTGATATTTCTTCATTTAGGGATTTACTAGTTCTAGGGATCATGTTAAAGAAGTTTGGCCCAAATAGAACATTGTATTCAAGGTGATAAACTGATTTTATAAATAAAATTTTCTTATAAATAAGTATGTGTTTTCTTTTCTAGAACCAGATTTTAGCCTAAGGAGGATCTCTGGATCTCTCTCTCTCTCTCTCTCTCTCTCTCTCTCTTTCTCTTTCTCTTTCTTCTCTTTATTATTCTGTCTCTTTTCTCCTCTCTCTTTTCTGGTTTGTGGTATACAGAGTTAAATCTTCTTGCTTCATAGATAGATATGGATATATATCCATATGTAAATTTGATGTGTAAAGTTTACTGGTTGGTGTATTCCAGCTAAAGATAATACTACTGATTATTGGAGGACATTATTTTAGAACTAGGACTATTTTCTTTTCAGTTCTCTGATCTACCAAAATTTTTTTTAAAGTGCCAGTATAAATGTTGGTATATATTGGATCTTTCCTTGGGACATATGTCTAGCAGTGGGATCTCTGGATCAAAGACTCTGAACATTTTAGTTACTTAAAGAAAAAAAAAGCATAGATTGCTTTTAAGAATTTCTCTATCTCACACATCCAGCAACAGTACATTAGCATGTATATCTTTCCAAATTCCTTTAGTATTGACCATTGCCACCTTTTCCCATTTGTGCCAGTTTGTTGGGTGTGAGGTGAAATGTTAGAGTTGTTTTGATTTTCATTTCTTATTATGAAAAAGTTGGAACAACATTTTATGTGGTCATTAATATTTTGTCATTCTTTTGTTCATAAACTTTGACCACATAAGTTGAGGAATGTTTTTGATCTCATATATTTATGCCAATAACCTATCAGTTAGATATCAAACCTTTGTCGTAAATATTTGGTATTGTCCACCCCAACAAAAAAATAAGTAATGCTTTCTTTTCTGTTGGTATAAAAGCTATTCTGTTTTATTTAATCGAAATGATTTATTTTGCATTTTGTGATCATGTTTGTCCTTTGTTGCCTATTTTTTGCTATTCTCCTAGCCACAACAGAAAGATATGTTTTCTGATTTGCTTGATTTTTTTTGATAGTGTGAGTTTTTAGTATAACAGTCATGTATACATTTTTAGCATATTGCAGTATACAGTGTTTAAATGTTGGACTAAGCCTAATTTCTGCCAATTGGCTTTACAAATTTCCTAACAATTCTTGGCAAAAAAGAGACATTCCTTCTCCTATTTCTTAGATTTATAAAGTCTTAGGTTGTTGATTTGAATAGCTTCTGATTCATGCCTATCTAGTTCATTTCACTGGCCTACTTGTTTTACTTTTTGACCAGTATGATGATTATTACTTTATAGTATAATTTGAGGTCTGGAAGTGACATTCCTCCTTCACGAATATTTTTTCCTCATTTCCCTGAGAGTTTAGATCTTTAATCCCTCTAAATATATTTTAATATGATTTTGTCTAGTTTTAGGGTCTGGACCAGCGATTTCATTGGAAACAGAAGTAAAGGAGGAAACTCCCTCTGCAAATCGTTATCTTCTCTACAAATTTAGTCTCAAACAATTGTCTAAAGTACTGGATGGTTAAATGACTTCTCTAGGGTGATGGAGACAGTTAGAAGTAGGTTTGGGATATAGGTCTTCCTGACTCTGAAGCCAACTCTCTACCCAGTATGCCATCCCACAATTTTGAAACATATTTATTTACAATTCCTTTGTGCCTGAGCATATTATCTATCTTTGCAAAGATGCGAGTCTTTTGGCCCTAGATTTCCCAATAGCTGAGAGCTTTGTCCTTGTGATTAGTTTTACTCTAGCCACTTTAATGCTATTCTGTTCCCATGAGTTCTTTTCCCTTATTCTCCATTCTCATTTGCTTACCCATTCCCTCATTTGAGTGCTTTATTTCATTTATTGATTTATTCTTCTTTGTTTCATCTATTTAATTTTGTTTTATTCTTTTCACTATCTTTTTCAGTTGAATGGTTAATTCAACTGTCTTACTAGTCTTACCTATTTTATATCTTATATTCATCAGTTTTCTTTTTGATGACTTTTTTTCTTTTTCTTTAATTTTTTTATAATTTTCATTACTTCATTAGAAGTTTTTTTTAATTTAAGTATACAACAGATCACCTTGATAGAAAGAAGCAGTAAATGAGAAGTTTGAGAAGTAATCACCATCCTCACACAGAAGCATGATATAGCAGTCATGGAGGATTTTAATTATCTAGACAACTACTGGAATTCCCCCTTCTAAAAGCAAAGCAGCTAATACCTTTTTGACTTCTTTTGGTAGTAATAATCATTCAAAAGTGGCAAAAGAAACAAGGGGTAATTCTATTCTATATCTTATTCTCAGTAACAGTGAGGCACTGATTGCTAAGTTGGAATTTATGGGAGCCTTGAAAGATGTAACCACTCCATTCAAGAATTTATTATAAGAAAGGAGAGAAAAACTTGGCATCATTTGACCTGTACCCTAGATTTTGAGAAATCAGATTTCAATGGATTCAGAGGAAAAATAGGTAGTATCAAAGAGCAAAACTCTTCTTTGTAAGTAAGGCCAGCAGTGATAGGAGATTATAAAGAATGCAATTTTCCCCCAATCTCTCTGCTGGTATATAATCTTACATCTTGAACCTACTTTCTTTTTTAAAAATATTGATTTCATTAAACATTTTCTAATTGAAATGTAAAACATTTTTTTTTAATTTTGAGTTCCAAATTGTCTTTATCCCTCCAACTCTTAAATGCTTCCAAGGTGGTATGATCTGGGGAGAGGTGTAGTCACTGCTCACTTGGTTGACACTCTAGTCATAACCCAGGAACTGCCCCTTGGGATTGCAATCAGTATTACTCTTCAGAGTCACTTCTCCCTTGGGATTGAAATGATGCTATTCCTCACAGGCCCTGATCCCTTGGGGCCAAAAGTGGTATCGCCTCTGAGGACATCCAGGCCCACTTGACCAAAAGTGTTTATCTCCACCTTTGAACTATAACCCAGAAGTGGGTATAGGTAATGAAGGTGCCAAACAGCTTCTCCATAGAGCTCCCACTCCCTCTTGACTAAAATTGCTCCTTTCTGCCCTTGAAGCCAGAAGTGGGTAAAGGCAATAGAGTTTCCAAATAGTGTCTGGTCCTGCATCCAATGCTAGTACAGGAGTACCCTATAATGTCTTTCTGACTTGTTGTCAGGTTTCCTTACCATCTCTGGCTTGAGAGCTCCAAAAACTGTTGCTGCTTCTGTCACCAACACTTTGTCCCATAGTGGTATTTTATCCATGTGGGCTTCAGGCCATCCTCCTCCTTCCCTATGTAGCTTATCTTTATTTCTAGCCTCTTAGGTTGTCTTAGCTGGGAAGAATGTCTCAGTCTGACCTTTTGTTGACTCTACTACTCCAGAATCCAATTTGAGGCATTAGTTTAAAGTTGTTTGGAGGGGAATGTTGAAAGAGCTTGGCTAAGTGTTTCTCTACCATCTTGGCTTCACTACCAGAGGTCCTTCTGAACTGACTTTCAGAAATCTCAAACTGGATTTCCAGTAGACATGTTAAACTAAATATACACAAAATGGGACATATTTTAATTCCCCCAAGGCCTCCCACTTCTCCTGCCCTTCCTATTACTGTAGAGGACACATCCTCCTTCATGTCCCTCAGACTCAGAACCTAGAAATCAGCTGTGATTCCTCTCTCTCTCATCTACCATATCCAAACAATTGACAAGGCTTGTCGATTTCACTTTTGCAACATCTTTCAAATATGTTATTTCTTTCTTCTGACACTGATACTTCTCTAACTCCATACACTCACGACCCATGTCTTGATTACTGCAATAGCCAATTGATGGGTCTTCCTGCTTCAAGTCTCTGCTTACTCCAATCCATTCTCCATTCATGCATTTAAGTGATTTTCCTAAAACATAGATCTGATCATGTCACTCTCCTCTCAAAAAACTCCAGTTTATTCCTTCCAAGAGCAAATACAAAATGATTTCTGTGACATTCAAATTCCTTCCTAATCTAGCCCCTTTCTACCTTTCCAGTCTTCTTATACCTTACTCCCTAATTTGTATTCTTCACTTCAGTGACACAGGCCTCCTGATTGTTCCATGAAAAACAATCAAACAAACAAAACAATCCATCTATTGACTCTGAAAATTTTCTGAGGATTTCCCCTATCCAAGAAATGTTCTCCCTCTTTCATCTCTGACTACTTACCTCCATGGCTTCCTTTAAGTCCCAACTAAAATCCCATCTACTGGAAGCTTTCTCTACCTCCTCTTATTCCAGTATTTCCCCTCTTTTATTGGTTTCCTGTTTAGCTCGTACATAGCTTGCTTTGAGTATATTTGTTTGCATGCTGTCTTCCCTATCTAATTGTAAGATGCTTGATGACAGAGACTGTCTTTTGCCCTCTTTTTATACCCCTGAGCTTACTGCAGTTCCTGACATATAATACGCACTTAATAAAGTGGTTCTTTCTTTATTCTCTTTATGTTCCTCATGGACTTAAGTCTCTGAAGCGCAAAAATTGAACTCCTTCTTCCATCCCATTTTTATGCTACTGCCTTTGTAGATACTTTTTTTTCTCCCTCTGCTAGGCCTCACTGTTAAAATGTCAGAGGGGTGCATATCCTTCCCTTGCCCTCTCTTTGATTCATTCCTATTGCCGCTCTGTGTCAAAAGTTTTGTCATCTGAGCTCTGAATCTATGTTCTCTTCAACAACCATGGGCACTAGCTTCCCCAGGGAACCTCTCCTATGGTAATGAACTACTCATGGATAATAATAAAGTACTCATTGATAAATAAAGAAAAAAGAAATAAAGAAATGAATAAAAAGAACTTGACTCCTAAAATAAAGACTTTTTTCCACTATATGGCTGTCGCTTACTGCAGGTTCTCAGTTCTTCATTTTTTGAGAATGTTCTACAGTAGTACTTGATCCCTTTCCTCTGGGTGAGACATTATAATACTGGTGCTGGTCCTGGATTTAACTGTCCTCCACTTCAATGTCCTACCATAGCTCTCATTTTTATCAGTAGGTGAGAGAAATCCCTGTCTTTTCATTATTCATCCATTAATTTGCTTGGGGTTCTTTGCATATTTCTCTATTATCTACCTATTCTTTCCCTATTTAAGCAGCCTCCCAAAAAGATCTTTATCCACCTGTGGGGGATCAGGGGTTGTAGTACACAGGGCTTCAATTCAATTCTTCCATCTATGCATCTCCTACATCTTTATTTCTATTGAAATTTTTACTCCTTAAGTCTTTTATCTTTTGATATTTTCTCCTTGTTCTTTGTTTTAAATCCTTCCTTTAGCTTTTGTTTTCCTTTCAATCACAGAGCAATCTTTCTTGGCATCCTTTTATGAATGGCTTGTAGAAGTGAGATAACTGTTCACCTTATCACAAGAAGCCCATTTGCATTGTCAATGACTAGAGAAGATAAAAAAAAATAGCTCATTTATTGCAACATGCAAAATAACATTCACTTTCAAAAACTCTTAATTTAGTGACGTGGCAGAATTTTAATTTAAAACAATGTGATTCCTGCCCCCCCCCCGTCTCTCTCTCTCTCTCTCTCTCTCTCTCTCTCTCTCTCTCTCTCTCTCTCTCTCTCTCTCTCCCTTCCTCCCTTTCTCTCTCCTCTCTCTCCCTCTCTCTCTTTCCCCTGTTTGTCTCATTTTTTGTGATACATTGGTAGAGGTAGATCAATTAAATTGTTTTCTCTTTAGGTTTGTATATTTGGTTGAAAACACAGCCTTGTATTTTAAACCCTCTCTTTTCATTAACTGTTTTTCTTACAGTGATACCTACAAAAGCAACTTACTGGCAAAAAAATCCATGTTTTACTTCTAATTCTATACTGAAATGATGAGCTGAATATTAAACTTTACAAAGTAGACATCCACTTGCAAAATATTTGGATATAATTTCTTAAATTACTATATGTAATTTTAAAAATAGAGACTACTGATACTCAGTAAAAAAAAAATTTTAGCCATTAGATAATCACTACTTCATTTTTCCTGATAATTATATTATTTACCTTTCTCATGTTTCTATTTGAGGTATTTTCAAGTCAAATAATTTGCTTACCTATTTTTTTGGGAATACCTAAACTGCCCCTTTTTTGAACATTTTTTTCAATTTTTATTTTTGTTTGGTAATTATACTTATGGTATGTCATTTCATGTTGCAGCTGAAGCTCCATTACTTTTTGGAATATCTTACTCCATCCCCTTCTCTGATTTCTTATAATTGTAGAATAATTCTGCATTATTTAATTTGGCTTTCTTTCATATTTGAAGGTCTCCCTCCTGGATGTTTATAAAATTTGTTCATCATCATTAAAATTGTTAAATTTGACCACTTTGTGTTTTAAAGTTTGAAGAAGAGGGTATAATTTCCCTTACTGTTCATCTCTGCGTTTTCTCATTAAATGCTTTCATTCAAAAATCTTGTGCATTTTTAAAAAGTATTTTTCCTACATTGTGGTATTTGGGTTTTTAAATTTGTCATATTCTTCTGGCAGTCATTTTGTCCATATAGAATTCTTATTTGCTTTTAACATTGTTCCTTTTCTTTCTTTTTGTCCTCAACTTTAATATTTTGTTGTTCCATATCTATTAATCTATCTTTCATTTCATTAGTGATATTCTCCATTATATTTTCAATTTTTCTTACTCTAATTTTCTTTCTTTTTAGATTCTGCATTGAAAACCCTATTTCTTACACTGATAGTCTGGATTTCTGACCCAAATAACTTCTTAATTTCTTCTTTTATGAATTCTACTTTGAGCCATTTTGAAGGTGGTCCTAATAATTGATTATCCTGAGGTGGGGTATAAGAATAACAGAGAGTAGAAGGCAATTTATAGGTTTCTGCTTTTCATCAGACAACAGTATACCACTTTCCTTCATGTGGCACATATAGATGGTCTAGCAGATAAAGCATAGAATACCTGAGTTCAAATCTGGTCTCAGATACTTACTATGCAACCCTGAACAAGTTTTTAAATCTCTAGTTTTCTCAAATGTAAGATGAGGATAAAATTATCTAAATTATTAAGTTATATTAATTTAAATTATTAAATTATATTAAAATTAATTACATTATTCTGCCTTTCAGAATAAATCAGAGGACAAAGAGAGTTCATTAAACTCATATTTTTGTAGACAGCTCTTCAGATTAGTGATCTAAAAACTCTAATCCTGCCTGCTTTCATGTTATCCAAAAAATTTCCACTTTTTTCCCTGACCCTGTTCTGGGTAGAGGTGACAAATTCTCCTTTAAAAGTATATTCATTAGAAACTCACGCCCCACCCAAGCACCAGGGACTATTGGTTTGTTTGATCTAATATCAACTTTATGTTACTTTTTTTTTTCACCCTCAGAAATGGGCCATTATGACTATATTCAATACATTTAAGTCCATTTCCTTTATATCTATGATCCCACTCTAATATTTTCTTATTCTTTTCCCATCACAAAATATTATTTAGTGCCTCTGCTTCTACTCAGTGATTCATTTTCAGCTCTTATTTTGTGATTATACATTGTCTCATTTTTGTATTGCAGAATGACTTTTCTCCAAGGCTCCCCCAGTTCACTGATATGACACTAATACTTTGCACATCTGGCACTAAATGTTTTCTCACACATGTACCCAGTGAGGAAATTTTGCAAAGCACACTGATTCAGAATGTGCCTGGCCTTCTTCTAAAATCTTCCCTTGGGGTGATTAAAACATTTAGATAAAAATCTGGATTTAGATAGGCTCTCCCCAGGAGGAGAGATCTATGCTTCTACAGCCCAGCCTTGTTATTTTTAACATTAGCACTACTTCAGCTGTGCCTGCTATTAGCATGTCAGTCTCTTGACACATCATTAATAAATAGGCAATTTCATAACCGGTTTCCATCTAATGTCATATTGAAAACCACCTGGGTTTTAGTTTTTACTCCCTCACATGAAAGGAAAGGGCTAGAGGGAGGTAGCTATTATTGAACTGGGACTAATTTAATTGAATAATAGATGAAATCAATGAGAAAACATACATGTGAAAGAGAAAAACGTCATAAGGGTAGGAGATAGATTTGGATCTGCTAATCAAAGTATGCCTATACCTCCTTTGCCTTGCTGAAAGTCATATGTTCACACCCATTTTGAAATGGTAGCCAGGGCTTCCAGAAAAGTTTCAAAAACACCAAGAAAATCTCCATTTGGGAAGATACAGTATTGAAATTGTCACTATATTGAAATAGCAATACCTCAAAATTTATTTATGAGATATGTTTTTGTAACTAATGTTATTCACATGATCTTCATTTCCCAATCAATCTTGCATGCCCAGATAACTATCCTTTATAACAGAGAATAAAAAAGACAGAGAAATAGCAGAAGTACTCGGGCATAAATAGTTCAGCAAAATTGATTCGACATAGCAAACAAGTTTTTACATAATATGCACTGTTCCACATTCATAGTCCCCCACCTCTACAGAGATGGGAAGGAGGTATATTTGATCATTTCTTTACAGAACAAAGTTTGGTCATTAAAACTAAATAGAATCCAGTTTCAGTTTTTCTTTTTGATTTATATTGTTGCAATCACTGTGTATATTTTTTATTGATTCTGCTGCATCACATAAGTTTGTGTAAATCTTCCCATGCTATTCTATATTTATCATATTTACCATTTCTTATAATAAAGTAATATGTCATTATATCTATCGCAATTGGTTTACCTGTTCCTGAATCGGTGGACATCTACTTTGTTACCAATCCTCTACTAACATAAAAACTATTACGATAAATATTTTGGTGCAAATGGAACCTTTATTTTTTTCCTTTCTTTGACTTTTTTCTTGGGATATATGCCAAACAGTGGGATCTCTGGGTCAAAGGGCATGAGCATTTTAGTCATTTTCTTGGCATAATTCCTAAATGATTTTCAGAATGGTTGGGCTAGTTCCCATCTCCACCACTTCAGCTAATCTAAAAAGCAGCATGCCAACTTCTACTAACATTTTTTATCTTTGTCAATTTTCTATGTGTAAGGTGAAAACTCAGACTTGCTTTGATTTTCATTTTTCTCATTATTAGTGATTTGGACCAAGCTTTCATATGGTTAATAATAGTTTGTAATTTTATTGAGAATTATTTGTTTATCTTCCTTTACTATCCCCTAATCATTGGGAAATCAGTCTCATTATGACATAAAATTGAATATGGTATGATCAAAATAATAATAATGTCAAAGTATCTATGTGTGAATCCCAGTTCTCCTAAATAGTACTTGTTCCATCTTGTATAATCAACATAACTACTCTGGACTTTGGTTTCCTTCTATGAAAAATAATGGGGTTATTCTAGAACTATAGTAGGTCTAAAACTATGAACCCAGGACATGCATTATGTTTAAATGGAACTTCATACTGACACACCCACCAAGATGAAACTAGGCAGAAGTAGGCAGGTAACTTTAATTAACTGTGTAATGATATATAATGGCATTATTATTCAATGGCATCAAAATTCCTAATTGAGAAGCTGCAGTTTAGGCAATGTCATGTGTATTTTAAATCCCATCTTAAAGACACCGTTCTGTTGCATTGGAAAAAATTTGATTTTTGCCATGGCCTGCACAGGGCAGAATGTGGGAAAGTAGTTTCATTTTACGCCTCTCAGATTTAACATCTATTGTTGGCTTATTTTTTTTAACTTTCTCAATAATCGCAGGTTAATTTATCCTTCTGTTCCTATCCTTCTATTCACATAGAAAGCCATTCCATTACTGGAATTAAATGTCTAAGACCCTAGGTGGTTTGTACTGATCTCTTCTAGATGACTGGCACAGAACCAAGTACTTCTCACTTTTATTTCTTTCTTTCCATTCCTTCTCCAAAGTTGCCAAGGTACCTTTAATTGAGATGAAGTCTCTGAAAATAGGACTCCCCACAATAGAGTACATCAACATTAGCAACAGCGACCACTAATGATAATAATGATGATAATTAGAATTCATACCATTTATATAGGCTTTTATGGGTTGCAATGCATTTTACAAATATTATCCTCTTTTATCCACACAACAACGCTTGGAAATAGCTGCTATAATTATATTCACTTTACAGATGAGGAAAATGAAAGAGGCTGGTTAACTGACTTCACTGGGGTCATACAGTTGATAAGTGTCTGAGGCTGGATTTGAACTCAAGTCTTCTTGACACTAGGTCCAGCTCTATCCCTTGCTCCAGCACTGTTAGCGTTTTTGTAGTGCTTTGCAAAGCACTTTACCTAAGTTATCTCATTTGAACTTCACAATAGATCTCTGAGGTAAGTGCTAGATTTTCCTGTCTTTAAATACAAAGCATGTAGGCTCTCCCAGCAAAACTGGGGAAAGGACTGATGGCTGGCCCTCTCTTCATTCATTATAACACGTTGATGTGGGAGAAACTATGCCGAGAATCCTAGTAAATTTGGCCTATTTACCTGAAATTGGGAAGATCAGCTTTATCTGTTTTGGGGCCCGTTCTCCTAACTGAAAGACAGGAGATAAGGATCTGATCACAGACTCCTTAGGAGCCAGAAATCAGGTAACAAAAGTGTGGAACAATTGTTGGCCAATTGTGGACTCTCTTGGTACCTACATAATGTGAGAAGGTCACAAAGAAGATTTTCAGAATGACAGGTGGGTGCTTATAGAGAATTTATGGTCATGGAAGATATGAATAGGAGTCTCACAGGCTAAGAAGGTGTGGATGGTTTGTTGTGCAACAATGGAGGGATGTGACATTAATGAAATGATAGATTCTTTGAAGAATTAAAGAATTATAATTATTATCATTTAGATTCATAGAAATTCTTTGCCCTTCAATAAAGGTGCATTCTATTTTGTCCTTCATGAGGACATACAATTTTCACATGCAATGATGATTTTTTCTTGCTTTCATTCAGCAAGTCCCATTCAAGTCTTGTGAAAGGACAAAAACTGGGAGGCAACTATGCCACTTAGTAAATCAAGTGGGGGGCTTGGAGAAAGGAAGATCTGAGTTTAATTACTGCTTCAGACATTTACTAACTGTGTTATCCTTAGCAAGTCACTCAGTATCTCCCAGATTCAGTTTCTTCAACTTTACAGTGGAGATAATAATAGCACAGGGGTGTTCAGGTGAGGTTCAAATAAGATCTAGTATGGAAAGTTTTTTGCAAATGTTAAAGCAGTATATAAATGATTCTTCTTCTCCTTCTCCTTCCTCTCCTTCTTCTTCTTCTTCTCCTTCTCCTTCTTCTCCTTCTTCTTCTTCTTCTTCTTCTTCTTCTTCTTCTTCTTCTTCTTCTTCTTCTTCTTCTTCTTCTTCTTCTTCTTCTTCTTCTTCTTCTCCTTCTTCTTCTTCTTCTTCTCTTCTTCTCCTTCCTCTCCTCCTCTTCTTCCTCTTCTTCTTCTTCTTCTTCTTCTTCTTCTTCTTCTTCTTCTTCTTCTTCTTCTTCTTCTTCTTCTTCTTCTTCTCCTTCCTCTCCTTCTTCTTCTTCCTCTTCTTCTTCTTCTTCTTCTTCTTCTTCTTCTTCTTCTTCTTCTTCTTCTTCTTCTTCTTCTTCTTCTTCTTCTTCTTCTTCTCCTTCTCCTTCTTCTCCTTCTTCTTCTTCTTCTTCTTCTTCTTCCTCTCCTTCCTCTTCTTCCTCTTCTTCTTCTCCTTCTTCTTCTTCTTCTTCTTCTTCTTCTTCTTCTTCTTCTTCTTCTTCTTCTTCTTCTTCTTCTTCTTCTTCTTCTTCTTCTTCTTCTCCTTCCTCTCCTTCCTCTTCTTCCTCTTCTTCTTCTTCTTCTTCTTCTTCTTCTTCTTCTTCTTCTTCTTCTTCTTCTTCTTCTTCTTCTTCTTCTTCTTCTTCTTCTTCTTCTTCTTCTTCTTCTTCTTCTTCTTCTTCTTCTTCTTCTTCTTCTTCTTCTTCTTCTTCTTCTTCTTCTTCTTCTTCTTCTTTCTTCTTCTTCATCTTCTTCCTGTTGCTGTTGGTATTACAGTGACCATGATTCCACTACTTTGTGATTATTCCAATGCCTCATCCAGTGAATCAATCTAATTTCTATTAGCAACTTCCCCTACTAAAATTGCTCAGTCTTAATAAAGAAATATGGCAGTTCTTTAGATCAATAATATTTATACATTATACACTGGCCATATTTTTGTCATGCACCTTGCTGACCAGTGTATGCCTTCCT
The DNA here is from genome assembly GCF_011100635.1 of Trichosurus vulpecula. Lineage (NCBI taxonomy): Eukaryota > Metazoa > Chordata > Mammalia > Diprotodontia > Phalangeridae > Trichosurus > Trichosurus vulpecula. Next base: position 204,955,063 of record NC_050576.1, on the reverse strand, counting down.
AACCTCCTTCTCCTACCCTGACCTATTGTCCCACCCCAAGTCTGACTTTCATATTTGGAACTATTATCGAATTAATACTTCTACAACTCATGGAAAGCCTGTGTCAATGTATTCTCCCTCTTATGACTTCACTCACCATACCTGTGGCTTTCCAATCTACAACCCCTCCCCATTCTGGTTTGTTTTAAGGCAGAGATTATCTCACTTTCATATTTGTAGCCCTAGCACTTTAACATGGTGCTTAGCCCACAGTAAGTAATTTTTCATTCATTGTAATTGGTGGGCAAAGTTTTTTGAGAACTTTGAAATAAAAGAGTTATATGCATGGAGAATGATAGTTATTTTAGGACTGAATAGTAGTACAGTCATGGAAATTAGTGTATGCTTATGTGTACATATCAGACTCTGTCTAAAGGAAATTGGGCAATGGGCCTAAAATAAATCTAATTACCTCTACCAATTTTTTCCTCTACCATGTTAAATGGCACAGTGAGAAGCTTTTCTGTGAAAAAGGTCTATGCTTAACATTTAAATATACTATAGCAGCATAGATTTAAGTGTAAAAGGGATCTTAAGACAACTAATCATCCTACCTTATAAGAAAGCAGAAGCATAAGGAGCATAAGTGACTTGTCCAAGGTCATACAAGTTTGGAGTAGCCAAGCTAGGAATTAGAATCCAATTCCTCTGATGCCAAATCCAGTCATCTCCAATGGTCCCATGATTTCATGTCTAATTATACTCCCTACACTGGCACACATCACAACTCAAACATACCTCCTCTTCCTGTGTAGTTCTTAGCCATATCTTCCCATAAATCCTTGATAATAACCCACCTTCTATGGAAAGGACTTCTTTTAGGTCTTTTTTATTCAATCTAATCAACATTTTATTAAACTTAAATAATTATGTAAGAAAAAAAAACCTATTTTATTAGCCATTGGGTGCCAGTATAGTATTTAGGCTACCCATCTGTTATTTTTCATTCTCTATATATGACTAGGATACCCTTTCCCTAGTCATTCATTTCCTGGTTAATATAATTCACAGCACAGGTCATCATGGGTTACATGCTGTAGCCTACTTATGCCAACAGATTTCTCTCCATTGTCATCCCTTTACTAAGTGCCTGCTATTGACAGAAATCTCTGCTGGGAGAGATACATATATTAGATAAAACAATACCTCCCATCATGAAATATACAGTTTATTAGGGGGAGGGCATAACACATATGCAAATAAGTATAATGTAAAAGTAATATATGTTAAACATGAGAGGTTTTAAAAAAAAGGAAGGAGAGATCAGTACCAACCTCAGGAGGAAAAGGGAAGGATTCATGAAGGAACTGGACAGTAGAATATTAGTTGGTTTTTAATGAATGGGTAGGGAATTCAACAGGCAGAAGTTGGGAGGACATTATATTTATGGGACTAAAATCAGGAAATCTTGATCATATATGGAGAAATTCCAAATTGTGTGGCTCAGTTGGAGCATATGACATTTGGAAAGAAGTAGTTTGAGGTAAGACTACAAATTTATCAAAGAATTACAATCTCACCGCTGGGAGGAAGCAGAGGAACTTTATATTTGTAGTGATTCTTGAACAAGAATGAGATATATATATATATATATATATATATATATATATATATATATATATATATATGTATATGTATATAAAGGTGGCATAGTGAGTAGAGCACTGGCCCTGGAGTCAAAAGGAGCTGAGTTCAAATCCAGCCTCAGACACTTGACACACTTACTAGCTGAGTGACCTTGTTCAAGTCACTTAACCCCAATTGCCTTGCCTTCTCCCCCTCCAAAAAAAAAAGAATCATATAAACAAATACTTGTCAAGAAGACAATCAGCTTCAGCTTGTTGACTGTTAGTAAGGGGGGAACTCATTAGATCCTAAAGCAATGGATTCAAATGTTGGATAAGGCTAATTGTTAGGAAGATAGCAGCTCATGGATGGAATATCAAGTTTAAGAGTTTAGACTTGACATGGTAGCCAGTAAGAAGGCACAAACGTTGATTGCTCTATGCAATAAACTCTAGTAGCCTCCTTTTGCCTCTAAAATAAAATTAAAAGTTCTCAGTTTAACTTTTAAAGCCCTACTCAACCTGGCCTAATACTATATTTCGACCTTACTGGACGTTATTTCACCTTCCAAACTCTGAAATATAATCAAATTGCTCTTCTCCCACAACACAACTGATCTTACTCCCAATACTCCATTTTCCATTTTGGTACCATCTCCATACATAGAATTCAATCCTTCTTTATCACCACTACACAGAGCCTCATTCTTCCTTTAAGACGCAACTCAGATGCTATCTTCTATAAGATTTTCCTTATCTCCAGCTACTCAAATGCTTGTCCCTTCCTTCTCAAACAAATTTTGCTTGAATGTTATGTATAAAGACCTATATAAAATTTTATAGTCATACTACATCCATCCATTCATCCATCCATCCATCCATCCATCTATCTATGCTTATGTTCTTCATGATTCATTCTGAGTAAGGATCTTTTCATTTTTTTGTACTTGTATTCCCGGCACCTTGTACAATATCTGACAATTAGATAACCAACCAGTATTGGTTAAGCACCTATTACTTGCTAGGTACTATGCTAAATGCTGGAGATACAAATAAAGGCCAAAAAAATGGAATGAGAGTGTGGGGAGTTGAGGATGATACTTACATTGTGAGATTGGGTGATTAGGAGAATGGTGGTACCCTTGGTAGTAATACGAGAGCTTCCCATAGTAGGTGCTTAATAAATAATTATTAAATAACAACCAATAAGTACTTGTTGATTGATTGACTCTCTCTTGGTTGCCTAATTAAGGAGTTTTAAGGGAAAAAGGAATGTAACCAGATTTATGTAAATAAGGAAGATATATCTGGTCCTAGTATCTCAGGTCTTTTGATGGGAGGTCCAAAACATTTTCCACTGGTTCACCTCCCTACCCCACTCCCAGCCCTCCAATAAACAAACAAACAAGTAAATAATAGAAATTTAAGGGAATTATCATCTATGATAATTGTCGGCCACTGCAGAATTTAGATTTTGTTCTCCCAACGTGTGAGTCAGGTGGCGTGAAGTTCTCACTGGAGCAATTAAACCAAAGAGCTGTTGATGATAACCACTGCCTTGTGCTTCCTCAACCTCCAGAACAGTTTCCATAGGGTGCATGTACCAAAGAAGAAAAAAAAGTTTACCAATTTTATGTAAACCCAACAGAGACCCCTCCCCAAAGCAAAATATTAAGCTGTTCAAAATTTCTGGAGAAGCCAGAAACATAAAGCTTTGGGTGAAATGTAAATTTCTTAAAATATTTATCCATCCATAAGTGGCTACATTTTTGACATTATTGTAGGGTTTCTCAGTGTTCCATTTTATTAAAAAATATTTATTCGGTTTCTAAGATTACTGCTTTTCTGACCACAGAAAATTCAATTACTGAAAACTGCAGCTATCAAATTGGTTGAAAATAAATAGCCTTTTATCCAAACCTGGCAGAGACTGGTTTACTTTTAATATGTAGCCATAAAAAGGGGAGAGTCAGGGGGGAGAGAAAATCCATTCCATTGAGCACTGGTAAACTATGGAGTCAGAAGTCATGCAGGACTCTGTATCATTGGATATTATTTTAAATGACAAAGGAAGAAAGAATAAAAGAAGGATATTAAAAAAATTAAGCAGTATTTTTCTTCTTTTGTTTTAAGTGATAGAAGTTATGTATATGCCTTTTTTTCCCTCCAATTAAAATCACTTTTTCCTTTTTGTCTCTGTTTGAAATGTTGAGGAATGTATAGGAAATGTGGTAAGTGAGATGTACAGACTTGAGGCTCCCAATATGGAGGCTAATTATGTGCTAAGCAATTGGGGTAGCAGCAACAGTGTTGACGATGGACGAGACAAGGAGGCTGAGCCAGGTTGCTAGAGTCAAATTTCATGTTTTTGCTCCTATTTTCATTTCCACTTTTTAAAAAATCTCAACGAATAAGGGTTTCTCTCCTTCTCCCCCCCCCTCTCTCTTTCTTTCTCTGTCTATCTCTGTCTGCCTCTGTCTTTCTGTCTCTGTCTGCCTCTGTGTGTGAGTTTGTGTGTGTGTGTGTGTGTGTGTGTGTGAACAATATTCTCCCATTCTCCTCTAAATAGCGGTGAGAAAATACCCCAATACAGCCAGTATCTCCCCAAGGTAGCACTAAGAAATGTAGTCAGACTTTGGTTAACTGAGTGTAGGTGTCATACTTTTTCAGATTGTCTCTAGCAAATTTTTAATCAGGTCTGACCTCAATCCACCACTCAGCATGTGGCAGGTCTGTCTATTGGTGATATTAAGGCAATTTCTAGGATTAACCAGGATTAACTCTCACTAAGGAGGTAATCTGAGGCAGAATTATAGCACTTTAAAGTAAAATTCATATTTTTGCATATGTGTTTGTCTCCATTGTTTAGTTATCTCTACCATAAGAATAGTACCTACCCATATGAATTATGATCATAGGAGGAAAAGAAGAACAAAGGGATAAGAACTTCTGATGCATACTTAAAAAATGATGGAACTAATATCAGATATCATACATTTATAATTAATTTAAAAGTGAAGTTATTCAAGTTGTGGCATATGATTGTAATGGAATACTATTGTGCTTTAAGAAATATCAAAAAGAGGTGATTTCAGGAAGAAAAAAAATGGCAAGATATACATGAACTGATGCAAAATGAAGTGAGAAGCACCAAGAGATCATTGTGCACAGTATCAGCAATGTTGCAATGATTGTCTCCTGTGAAAAACTTAGTTATTCTGAACAATGCAATCATCCAAGACAATTCCAAAGGACTCATGCCAAAAAAATAAAGAAAGAAAGAATGCTATTCACCTCCAGAAAGGGAACTGATGAATTCTGTGTCCAAATGAATTACAATTTGCTTACTTTTTTATGATACGGCTAATATGGAAATATGTTAAAAATTAAAAGTGAATTGTTATTCAATATGTTTAGGTTTTTGTAATGATATTTCATGTTAAGTTTTAACTATTTTTTTCAAAAATTTATTTGAATTCTCCTTACTTAGGGCAAACAAATGGGAGTTGACTTTAAATGCTAATTGCTTGACTAGAGGCATTTGGCATTTTTTCCTTCCCATCCAACACACTGGTACATAATCTGGAATACTTGTAGCTACTTGCAAGAATTCTTAACTTTGCCTGATTTCAGACTTTGCTTCTGGAACCTACCCTTTCCCAGGGCTGTGGTGATGTAATCTCCTTTGAAATGGTCCTATAAGAAATGTTCTCTAACCTTAAAGTGTAATAGGATGATAAGTGAAGGTATTTATAACTTTAAAGAGTACTTTCAGTAAAATAGCCATGCACAATGAATGCTTAAGTAAGACCCGTCATGTGTGTGGTATGTTAAATAAGATGTTTCCATCACCTGTCTTTTGTAAATTAAAATAGAGAAAGTCTGAATTGTGCAGACACTGAAATATTGGAATAGCTTCCCATTCTTACAGTAAAACTTCCTGTCATGGGTAAGAAGGAGCCTAGTGAAAGAAGTGAAACCAAAACTAACTTTATGATGTCTGTTACAAAGGAGACATATGGAAAACACTAAAATGGTGACAGGAGGGAATGTTTGACTCTTAAATCACTGCCACAAAGAATCAGTCAACAAGCACTGATTCAGTGCCTTCTATATGCTGAGTGCTATGGTAATATAGATCATATAAGCTCTGACTATCTACTTACAAACTCCTAATCCCATTGACAAACCAGGTCTCTAGAACTTGGCTACATCTTTCTGTCAGGATTCTAGGGGATGAAGAGTCCTCTTCACCTCTTCACCCTAATGCCATCAGCTTAAGTCTCCACCAGTGGGATTCTCCCCATGATTAGTATTCGAGAATCAATTTAATTATCCAGCTTTAAAGTGTCTTTAGAATTGGGATTTTAACAATATGGTAGGGTTAAAACAATTGGTATAAAACTTGCATCTACTAAACCATCTCTGACACATTCTCAGAAGCATATGCAGAATCAAAGGTAAAGTGGGATCCAGGTTAGAGAACACATGTAGTCAAAAGGTAATTTACAACTCCTGGCTGCTTGAAATCCTTTTCTAGTATTTGTAAGGTGCCCAAGAAGTTCTACTTAAACACAACAAATCTGTATTCAATCTGTTTTTGGCTCTTAATGCACACACTTTCCTCAGTTGACCCAGGGATACTGCTAGGGCCTTGCTAGAGAGATTGCAAAGGCCAAAATCCTCCATAGTTTTGGAAACTTTAAATGTCCTCTCCTGGCCAAAAGAAAAGCTGGGGAAGGAGATCTGGCCAAGGATGAAGAAGAGTTTTCTATTTCCTATCCACATGGCTCCTGCTCAGTGATGTGCTGGAAAGCCAAACTTGTTCCAACTTTTTAAATGATTCTGGTTCTAATTAGTTTGGTAATTTATAATGTCCTTTTTGAAATGGCCAAGTTTCTTCAGCCTATATGAAGGCCTCACATGGGAGGTGCTACATGAGCATCTTTAAAAAAAGATAGAGATTCTAAGGAAATCATACAGAAAGAGTACATTTCATGCATAGGGGACAAGTTGTGGCAATGAATAAAGATAAGAAAAGAAATGCTAGGCATGAACACTAAGTCAGCTAGTTTGACCAGACCATAGGATACTTAATACTTATGTTATAAGTTTGATAGCCTGGGCCCAGATTGTGAAAAGTTTTAAATACTAAATGGTAATTAATATTTTAACAATAGAAAGTCACTAGAGATCCTTTACTTTTAGTATGGAAGGGAAAACATAGCATTTGTATTTTAACAATATTGCTTCTACAGCTATGCAGATGACTTATTGGAAACAGGAAAGAAAAGAGCAATAAGATTTGTTCTGTTGGTGTGTGTGTGTATATGTGTGTGTGTGTGTGTGTGTGTGTGTGTGTGTGTGTGTGTGCGTGTATGTGTGTGAATATAAGGTGAGAGAGAGGCAGCAGAAGACCTGGCAAAGACTTTTACTAAAAGTACAAGTAGAGATTAGAACAGGGTCAATGCAACTTTAATGGCTTTAATGTTTTACATAATATTTGTTCTCTGTAATTTTAGACCTCTTCTATTAGGAGCATTACAATATGTTTTTTGGCTATTAGAATTTTGTACCTGGAAGTGGTACTATCTTCCTCAGTCTAAGGAATATAAATGAATTGGTGCTGACTACTATGAAATACACACACATATTAATATTTTATGTAGTTATATTAATGAATGAGGCCTTCCTACCTTGTTGGGATTTTTGAATATTTCAAATTAATTACTACTCTCCAACAGAATTTGAGTTATCATTTTACCTGTAGAATTTCAGAAGAAAAAATGAAGTGTCACTATAAAGCTTTTGATTCTTTGCATGAAAAACAACTGCAAGCTGTTTTCTGGACCTTTCTCATCAAGCTGATATATAACCCCAAACTGTAAATTGTCTTTTGCCTTTTGATTTAACTCCTAAAACAAGCCAAGAAAGTTTTCATCTCTTTTTCATAATAAACTCAGTTAAAGTGTCTATCTGGGCTCAAATGGCCCCATAGAAGCTGCATTGTATCTAAGACCCTCTTTAGCTTTTCTTGAGTAAATCAGGTAATGTTTCAGTCCTACACTTTCATCCCTCTCAACCAGTTACTATATTCAAGGATCCCAGATCTAAAAAATCTAAGTAGTATGCACTACTCTCCACCAATCACCATTCTGGAATCTCCTACTCCCATCCCATTGCAAAAAGGAAGAATCCTTGACTATAACGGATTTGTTTTCCTATATAAAAATGGTATTTTATCATAGTTCTTGGGCACTGGAAAAAATGAGTTCAATTAATCACTTTTTAAAAAAATGTTACTTCGTTGTCCTACATCTTAAAAGCCTTGAGAATTTACATGTCTTCAGATGAAGGACTGGTAATCTTTCAGCTTGAGGCCAAGGGCCATCAAAGAACGTAATGTGAAACATCTTTAGAGTTCAAGAGGCCAGCAGATTAATGCTAACAGTTCCTGTTAGCAAGCCTGCCAATGTATAGCCCATGTTCATGATGGCTCATGATGAGTGACAATTTGGTGATGACTGGATAGACTTTAAAAAGTTCCCATCAAGCAAGATCTTCTGAATTCAAAGCTGCCCATTTGGCCAAATAAATGAAATAATAAATGAATAAATAGACGAATGGATGAAAGAATAAACAAACAATAAATGGAATACGTTTGGATCAAAGTCAGCAATGAAAAAGCAAGTGAAGATGCCTAGATTCCCAGAGTGTTATTTGTATAAAGAAACAGTGGACATCCCTGAATGCTGAGGACAATGATACTTCACCCTTCTATAGTGCTTTAAAGTTCACAGAATAAGTTCCTTACACTTGCCCTGTGAAAGTTGCAGTGCAAATTATTTCCATTTTACAAACAATTAAACTGAGACTCAGAGAACTGGAATGACTTGCCAATGCTCAGACACTTTGTATGTGTTAGACCAGAGATGAAGACTTAAATTTCTTGATATTAATCCCAGTGCTTCTTCCTTGATATCACCATTATCTAAACTTGCATTGTTGTTGTTGTTCAGTTGTGTTCAACTGTTTGTGACCCCATGGACCTTGCTATCCATGGGGTTTTCTTGACAAAGATAATCAAGTGGCTTGCCATCTCCTTCTCCAGTGTATTAAGGCAAACAGAGGTTGAGTGACTTGCCCACATTCCTGAGCTAGTAAATGTCTGAATCTAGATTGGAACTCAGGTCTTTGTAACTCCAACCCCAGGGCTCTATCCACTGAGAAACTTAGGGTCCTCAAATTTGCATACTATTTGAATTATTCAAAATATTTCAAATACATTTATTGTTTCAAAGTCATCAAATCCAACAAACATTTATTAAGTGCCTACTGTATGCTAGTTTCTAGTGAAACACAAATCAAAAAGAAACAGTTCTTCCCCTCAGATAATTTATAGTAGATATATTCTATAATATGCTATATTTTATTTACCTAGATAAATACAATGCATACACAAATTAGTAGAGTATAAGGAAATGGAATCTATTGCTTTTTCTGTTCTGTCTTATGGCAGAGAAGTTATGTAGTATGTCTGGGAAGTTAAACCAGATGAAGTGTTACAAAAGAATAGATAATTTTATGTCTGGCATAATACAAAATGAGATATGCCAATATACTTACAGAAACAATAATTTCAACTTTCTCATGACATAATTCAGGTCACTCTGCAAGAGCCATTTTGTATTGTACCTGTAGTATTCCAGACTGAGATTCTCATACAAAAACATCAAGAAAATAGAATGAGAGTCAAATTGAGGTTGTATTTAAATGAAACCAAATCAACTTGTCAATTTACCTGATTCGGTCAAACAATCAGTAGATTTGGAGAAGGGAAAATGTTCAGTTGAATCAATTCATTAAATCACTTCATAGACTTCAATTACCTAATGGGTGAATTAAATTGGCATTTCAGTCCAAATAGTCAGTTTGAAGGCAACAGAGTGCTAATTTCACCTCCACAATCCCACATTTGGGCATGTATCTGAAAGAAGCCAAAGTCAGAAGGAAAGGTCCCATGAATATCAAAATAGCAGCATTTTTTGGTAGCATAGAAATATAAACAAAATGAGTTTCCTTCCATTTGGAAATGATTATAATATATAATTACTGTACATTAAGAAATGATGACCAAAGATTTCATGGGGATATGAAAAGATTATATGAATTGATGCAGAGCAAAGAATGCAAAACCAGGATCTATATGTGTGTGTATATGTGTGTATGTAAATATATATGTGTTTATGTATATATATGCATGTATATGCGTATATGTGCTTGTATATGTATATGTATGCATACATATAAATGACAATAATAATGTAAAGGAAAACAACTCTAAAGCACAGCTGAGCTCAGATTAAATTAAATAAACAATATTAGTTCCAGAAGAATCAGTAAGGTAAAACATATCTCCTTCCTCTCTGCCCAGAGGTGATGAAGCAATGGGTGAAGAAAGTTGCTTATGCTCTGAAAGGTAGAGTCTGTGTTAATTGATCTTGGCTAATAGCTTCTCTTTTGGCAGTTAGGTGGTGCCATGCATAGACTCCTAGTCCTGGAATCAGAAAGACCCGAATTCGAATACAGCCTCAGCCACTTACTATCTGTGTGACCCTGGGCAATTCACTTAACCTCTGTCCACCTCAGTTTCCTTATCTGTAAAATGAGGATAATAATAGCACATGCCTGTTTCAACAATCCGGCTAGCAGCTTCTGTGGGGGTGTAAGATCCACCCACAGCCAGCACCCAGAAAGCTGCCAACAGCACAGGTTCTTTTGATCTGCTTAACTAAGGAAAGCAAGGTGAGGGGGTTGACAAGTTTACTTTAATCCAGCACAGCATACAGACAGCATTCACTTAGTTCAGGAGAAAAAGCCAGCACCCTGAACTTCAGAATAAAATACGAATAAATTACAAATATCAACAGACAGACCCAATACAATTCATAGTTGCCAACATCTAGGTTCAGCCCAGGAGCTCAGAACAAGGGCTGGCCCAGAGTTACATGCCACCACTGCTTCGGCAAAGAGCTCCAAGGAACAGACAGCCAACCCCTGGTTTTTATATCTTTTTCAGCGTCAGGGGTGAGTCACCCATGCGATTCACCCACGTGACCTAAAATAGTCACAAAGGGGCGACTTAAACCCACGTGGTCTAAGAGTCTCTGCTGTCCCAGACATGTAAACTAGGCCCTTCCTGGAGTTAGCCCCACCTTAAGCCCCACCTTAGTTGCCAATCCATACCCACTAAGGTTTTACACCTAATAGGGGTTTGGGCCTGGGGCTTAGCACCTATTAAGGATTACTCAAAGAAAACAAAGGCCATTTTGCTTACCAACACAATGCCTCCCAGAGTTGTGAAAATCAAACGAGATAATAATTGTAAAGTACTTACCACAGGGTCTGGCACACAGTAGGTGCTATATAAGTATAACTGCTGCTATTATTATTAATATTATTATTATTATTATATGCCAGCCCTTGAAGAGAATAGGTAAATCAGGATTATTTGTGGTATTAAAAAAAGAACATTAAAGGAAAATAATAATCAGTTAGTCTAGGAGTAACATATGAATGATTAGAAGTTTTGAATGAGTAGTAGAGGTGTAACTTGAGATAACTTTCTCCATAGTTACACTAGTAAGAGAAATAGAAATCTAAAGCAATGATCTGGGTAAATCAGAGGAAATAACCCTCCAACTGAAAGGAAAGATAACGTTGACTAAATTACATGAACGAACTTCTACATTAGTCATATTGAGTACAACATCTGCAACTCTTCACTTTGCTTTGACTGACTGAGGTGATGCTTTCAAAAAAAAATTAACATTGTCTCTCATGCATCTCCTAGTTCTTTCTCTCTGTCTCTGTCTCTCTGTCTCCCTCTCTCTGTCTCTGTTTCTGTCTCTCTCTTTCTGTCTCTCTCTCTCTGTCTCTGTTTCTCTCTGTCTCTCTCTCCCTCCCTCCTTTTTATTTTTTTTCTTGAACTTCATACAAGTTACATTGAAATTTGGCACCTGTTTGGGAACTTAAGTCTAAGAAATTTGTCTGGAACCCCAGGAGGTTAAGGGTTAAGTCATACAACATAATATGTAAGAGACAGGACATGAACACTAGTCTTCCTGACTCAGAGTACAATTCTCTATCCACTGCTCCTTTCTTCTCCACATTAATTATAAGAAATAATCTTGTCTCTCGGTTTTTTAATTGTTTTACAATGAAAATGCCTAAAATGGCTTTTCCATTCTAACTCCTTAGTATTTTTGAGTACGTGATTATTCTGAAATACTTTCATGTGTGCATGGAGTTTCACTAATGAAATGTAGGCTCCCTAAGAATAGGGATTGTTTTAGTAATGAGTGCATAATACGTATTTGTAGGTTGGTTGATGGAAATAAGAGAACTTAAAATAAGATTGAATAGATACTTAACTTCACATTTTCTTCTTAATTTTTCCAGTACCTTTAAATAATATTACATTAAAGGTTGAAATGGAAAGAAACATGAACCTATCCCATGACTGGTATCTTTTCATCCAGGAATAAAATGTATTTATCTGTTGAAAGGGATTAAGTATATCATGAAAATGATTGTAACACACCGTTCTACATCGGGAGAGTCAGTTGAGAAAGGAGTTGCATAAGTTGACAAATATGTTGCTTGAGAGAGCATGACAGGGAAAATGTTTGAAACTCCTGCTCTAATCTGCGTTTTATAGGATTTTCAAGTTCATCTGGTGGCCAGCTAAACTGAAACCAACCTTTGCATACAAGAAACATAATTGTGTGGAAGTGGGAAGAAAATTGGTCATTTATACCGATGCTTACAGTGTATTAGACATTTAGGAGACCTAGCCCTGTCTGCAGCCTCTCCTTGACCAAGCTAACTCTGCTCATTTCCCGAGCTTATTAGGAGCTATGGCTTCTATTGGAAATCTGGTTTATGGATAATGTATCTAAAATGAACTCTGCACTTAAAACCAATAGAGCAGTAGCTTAGCCGTCAGCAATCAGTCCATAAAATCTAGTTACTTTCCCCTTCCCCTTTAAGGGGGCAGGATGCTAATGGATTTGAAATTGAAGGAGTGAACCGCAGACTTTTTTAATAAATGAAAATAAAAGCGAGTTTCAGGTTCATGTTGATCTATATAACTGTGAGTCCCAGAATCCTCTCAGTTTTTCCCCGAGGGTTGATTTCTAGCCTAAACCACCCTATGTTTATAGCTGATAAGTGTCTGCTGAAGGGTAATAATGTAACTTATCACTTTCATCAAAAGCTCCCTGAAAATGTGTTTATCTAAAAGGCTTGTATGTTTGTGTATACTTTAAATATCTCTGCCTTTAGATTTGAGTTGCTCCTGCATTTAAAAGCCCTTCCCTGAAAAGGCTTTTTGGGAAGCTGTTTAACTGAGGGCTAATGGCTGTATATCTTTGGTTAGCAGATACCCTGCAGGTTACAGTACTCATACAAATAAGTACAAATAAGACATTGACTATTGTCCAATTTTATTTTCTCACTAAATCAAGGTAAAGATTTAAAGCTCAATTCATAAAGAAAAAAAAAACACAATCTTTCTGTGGGTGTTAGCTGATTTTTAACTCAGGCGCAACTGGTGTTGGGAAATTCTCCAAGCACTAAGCTGCTGAGTGGTAGAGGAAAAAAAAATACCTAGAAGGATTGAGATAGTTAAAAAGACTTAAGGATACCCTAGTGGTGGCCATGGAGCATTTCTGGTAGTCACTAAAAAGCTAGTTTTGCAAAAGCCTATAATCAGCAGTAGGTCATCTTGTTTGAAAGTGCTTCTGAATTACTTGGGCTGCAGACAGAAACCAGATATTTCTAATCAAAGACAGTCTAAGTTATAAATGTGCCTGTGACACATTGAGGTTTTCCTTAAGGAAGGTTCTCACTAAGTATCAATGATGAAACAACTGCTAAGGGACTCATAAAGTAATGCATTTTCAATGAATGTGTAACATCTGTACCTCTTTGTTTATGAAGTTACTGATGAAGTTGAAGTTGGAGTGGGGAGGCAGTTCTCCCTCCTCTGGCCCCCACCTTTGGAATGTGGGTGTTGTCAGCCAGGACAATCCACATACCTTTGTTCCTCCCCATGGGCAGTTCCAGTTCCCTACTCTTTCCTTTTAACTACATCCTTGTGACATCTTTCTCTGCATAGTTCAAGCATGGAAGGGAATGGAGAAGAGCACAGGAATGAGGTCATAGGTCTTGACACCCAAGCCTTTTCTTAGAAAGTAACTATGTATGATGGAGAGAGAAAAGCAGTACAACATGGAAGATAGGCTGACTTTGGATTCTGGAAATCTGGTTTCAAATCCTGCCTCTGATACCTACTAGATTTATGATGATGAGCAAACCACTTAACCACTCAATGTCCCAAGCATTTCTCTAAGACTACAAGCTTTAGAAAGCAGCTATTTTGTACTGGTAGAAGGAGTTTCCACATCAGAGACTCCCTAAATCAGTGTAGATAACTATACTGATGTAATTGTAGATCTGGACTAGTATCTCCTAAAAAAAAATATGGGAAAAAGCAACACTGTTATTGAGAATACACATATGTATATCTATATACACATACACACCATACATACACACACATACATGTATATTTGTTATAATATTTTATTATATTATAGATCCAGATATATAGACTGGCTAGTCAAACCTTGATCAAGTTAGATAAATAATCTCTCAGCTCTTGTCTTTATCTTCACTAGGAAGATACAAGCAAAAACCAGTATATTTGCATTTATTCTAGTATATTTCTTCAGAAGAGCTTAAGGAATTTGAAGTACAAAGGAATCATTTCTGCTGGCAAAATAAGGGTAAAAAATTAAATCTCTTCTCAGTCTTGGTCCAACCTACCTTTCCAATACTTATTCTATATTACTCTACACATTGTAGATTCCTGTCAAACTGACCTACCTGTTCTTCCAGTATATTCATCCCATCTCTTGTTTCCATGGACGCTTTCCCCCATATCTGAAATGACCTTCTTCCTCACTTTTGTTTTGCAGAATCCACAATTTCTTTCATCTATCAGGTCAAATACCACCTCTTATACTAAGCTGATTCTGATTCCCCTGGTTGAAAACTACTTTGCAATTATAAATATGTATAAGTGTTATAAATTATGCTATACATGTTATATTATATATGATGTATATACACATTATAAACAAGCAAATTTATTATACAGATGCATATAGATATATACATTTTGCATATATGTCTGTATTCTTGAATGAATATAAAATCCTTGATTCTCGAATATAAATCTTTGAGGGCAGGAGCTGTTTTATTACTATCCTTGTGTCATCAATATGTTATATAGTCTTCAAATAAATTGATTGTATGATGTTGAACATCACTTTCCCTCCTTTGACCCTCGCTTCCTCCTCTTTAAACTGAGAGGATTAGACTGCTTGATTCCTAATGCCCTATATGACTTCAAGCTTCTGCTCACTTGTCTGAGGTACGTGTTCACAAACTCTCAGTCAACTAAATGAATCATATCCCTAGCAAAGACCATGCAACTCCAGGGAGCTTTGGCTAAACCTCAAGCTTTATGTAATTAATCAGAGAATATAAATGTTGGTCACATTCCATTTTCCCTCTGACAGCAATTATGAGATTGTTTTCTAACAAAACTATACCATTCCTTTATATATTAGTGTTCAATACTTTCCCAATAGCCCCAACCCCCAGGACGGCCTTTCCAGGGATGGTCCTGGAGAGTGCATGTGTAACCTATCTTCAATCTAGCATCCAAAATACCTGCACAGGAAACAAAATTCCTCACTCTGAGTGATCGAGTGATTGCAACTTGGTCCCCTGGTCACCCCATAGATGTGATAGTCCCCATTTGTCAGGCATATTCTGTAAATTATGTTTGTTGAATTTGAATGTTTTTGTTTGTTTGTTTGTTTTGTTTTTTCTTATATTTGAGATTGTTTTAGGCCTTATCTGATGCTGGAAAGTCCAGTGAGTCAGATTTACAATTGGAATGAAATGAGAAACTCAAAAATTATCTAACAGCTAGCAAAATGAGATTTACTTAATCAAAGTAGAGAAAGAATACTCAGCAAGTATACTGTGTTGATCCAGTTGAGTGCGTTTTACTGCTTCTTGGTTGGCCATTCTTGTACACTGGTTAAGCCTGATAGATCTGCATATTTGCCTTCTTTATTCACTAGTTTTTTGTATTTAGGCAGCTGGGAAGCCATGTCAATGATGCAGTCTTAGTCACCTGAGCCAATTAAGTATTGAAGATGGTTTCAGTGTCTTTTAAACAAACAAAACTATAAATAAATAAAACAAACCAAAACTAGCCTCCCCTGTGTGTGAAGTATGGTTCATACCATCCATTGGTGACAAGATCCTAACAGTTTTCTAGAGGACTCTCTACCTCTTAAATGGCTTTAGAGCTACTATTGAACAACTCTAATATTAGGAATTCAAAAATGCTGACACAAGCAGCATTAGAAAGAGAAAAGAAAAAATTAAACCAGAATTATAGTTAAAAATATTAAACAAGGTGTTGGACTTGAAGAATCTAAGTGCCCTTCTCTTTCTAGTATATTATTTATAATCCATATAATCTATTATAATATTAATAATCAACATAACAACTGTCTGAAGGAATGTGAGAATAGAAAGGAGAATGGAGACCTAAAGCCCAAGGCTTTACCTTCCCCCTTGAGAAGGACCAAATTGTGATCCAACTCTTTGTTATGAGTCAGAGTCCTTTGTAATAAGGTAATTAATATGGCATTACCCTGTAGCATGCAGCCTGTCTCAGGGCCAAGTTTGGCAATTCCTGGTCTACTGGCCATGACTTCTGCCTCCCTGGAAGCACCATTGGAATGGTAATAACAAATCTTTGGTCCCTTAGAAGTTTCTACTAAGAGACTTCTTCTACAGGGATTGGGTTAACAGTTTTACTGCTCTTCTGTTGCCAGAAGGCTGGCCAACTCCCAGCAATATCTTCCTGTGTTCCTCCAAGCCATCTTCAGGAAGGAGTTGTCCAAGATCTATTAAGTACTACTGGCATCAATTAGTTCTAGGTTATATTAAGCAAAGTGTTACCCTGAGCCTTCCTTGCTACTATTCGTGACAATGCCCTTTCATCTGGGACCCATGTGATTGCCCATTATATAACCAATAGGGCTTATAGCAGTATATACGCATTCCTTTCTTCTGCTATTGTCCCTTTTCTCCTGCTTTTCTAGTGCCAAAGTTTACCTCATTGTAACACAGCCTATCAATGTCTTCATTTATGCTGAGTTTTGCAGGCTATCCTCTCCCCTTCCCTACCCTGATATAGGACCAAGCACTGCTATAGGTCCTGCTACTTCCCTTCTATGCTGGGGCCTCTGCTGGACCCATTGCTCAGAGGCTCCTCACGCAAACCTTACTGGAAGTCCTAGAGAGAAAGGTAATTATAGAAGAGAGAGAGTAAAAGCTCCTTTTCATTCTAAATGAATTATGTGAAACTCTCTACCAAGCCTCCTGCCATCTCCAAAAGTGTGACAGATTGATTTTTCCACCTCCCCCAAACTGCAAAGTTCTCTGGGCTCCTGAGAGTGATCAAGCATTGTACTTTAAAGTACCTGTCCAAGGGCCTTTACATAGAAGGATCCCCACAAAGTCCTATATGGGACAGTTCCCCTGGACTCCCAAATGCCATATAAAATGTCCCATGTAATTCTTTTAACTTAGTTCTTAAGCTATTCCAAAATACCAGTCTTTATGGAGTTTCCTGATAGCCCAAATACAAAAGCTAGCCTCTGAGGAGCTGCAGTCTGCTTTACCCAGGATTGTCTATGCCTAGACAAATATGGGTAACATGGAGTTGGGAAAACTGTGTCCAACTGAATCAATGTGGTATCTTTCCTGAATATCCCATTTCTGTTGTGGCTAAGTAAACGTCTTCTTGGTAACCTTTGGGTGTACTATCTGTTCTTATTCTGAACTTGAAGCACTAAGCCAGCCTGAGCCAGGCCTGGCCTAAAAGAGAAGGGTCTGCTTCCAGGCATGTGGGACAGCCTACTGAAAGGGAGACCAAAGAGGGAGTGTCAGATATGCCAAACAACCAGGGAACCGATATGGCTGGCATGCAGAATGGGTGAGAACAGAATTATATAGTGGCTACATTACAAGTTAGGAAAATAAGGAAGAACTGCTGATTTCATGTCCTACCATTTAAACTGACTAGCTATATAACCTTGGGTACTTAGCCTCTCAGCCACAAAGCAGTTGTGACCCGTCTAGGTAACGGCAATTCTGGTTAAAGTAGCGACTTTATTTAAGCTATGACCGTATATTTTGCCTCCACCACTACCCAAAGAGATAACAGAAATGCTAACGCATGTAAAGCCAACTCCTATCATATCAGACTAGATGTTAAGAGAAACTAGGGCTTAATAGATACATGTGGAAGTCATATGCATATAAGTGATCATTAAATTCATGTGAACTGATGAAATTTCCAAATGACAATATATAAGAAAGTGAAAAGGATTCGGTATAGAGCCTTACAGAACAACCCAATTAAGGGGTGATGATCTAGAAAAAGAGACCAAGAAAGAATAGTGGTCAGATAGACTGGAGCAGAATCAAGGGTTCAGCATAATAAAAATTAAATTTGCCATAGTATTTATATAGAATCTATTATGTACCAGGCACTGTGCTAAATGCTTTACAAGTATTTGGTCTTCACTATAATCCTGAGAGGTGGGTAGGGGACTCAGTGGATAGAGCATTGGGCCTGCAGTCAGGAAGGCCTGAATTCAAATCCAGCCTCAGACACTAGCTGTGTTAACCTGGGCAAATCAGTTAACCTCTGTTTACTTTAATTCATTGGAGAAAGAAATGGCAAACCGCTCCACTATCTTTACCAAGAAAACTCCATTGACACTATTGGTGACAGTATTAGCTATGATGCACAGGGCCATGAGGAGTCAAACATAACTGAATGAATGAACAATCCTGAGAAGTAAATACTATTATTATACTCATCTTAAGTATGAAGAAACTTAGGCAGAGTTTAAGTAACTGGTCTAAGATTTCACACAGCTTTTAAAAATACATTTATTTAATATTTTTCTCTAATTATCCATTAAAAAACAATTTTTAACATTATTTTTTTAAATTTTGAGTTCCAGATTCTTTCCCACCCCTTCATGCTCACTGAGAAGGCTAGCAATTTGACATAGTCAAACAATTTTACAAGTCACTAGGTTTTTAAGGTCAGATTTGAACTCAGATTTTCCTGACTTTCGGCCAAGCACTGTGCTACCTAGCTGTCTAATATGACAATAGAGAAACCATTGTAGGTTTCAGGAGAAGGTGATGGTAAATGTCAAATCCTACTAGTAAGTCAAGGATGAAGACTGATGAAATAGTACCGTATTTGGTAATTTAAAATAATCGATGGTAACTTTGAAGAAAGGAGTTTCATTTAAGTGAGAGTCAAGAATAAGGAAGAGATTGAGAACCCATGAGACTGCAAGAATGGCAATTCTATTCATAGATATAGTAAAGTTTGCATCAGTATACAAGGTAGATAGCTATCTTGTGATTTTTGACAGCAATAGGACAAAGGAAAGTCTATGCATGCCAAACGTAGGGGTCTGAAACATGGGGTCCAAATTTGGGGGTTTTTTTGTTACTTTTGTTTGTTTGTTTTTTGCAGGGGGGAAAGCAGGTCGATTGGGGTTAAGTGACTTGTCCAAGGTCACATAGCTAGTAAGTGTGCCAAGTGTCTGAGGTCAGATTTGAATTCAGGTCCTCCTGACTCCAGGGCCCATTCTCTACCTGCTGCACCACTTAGCTGCCCCAATGGGGTCCAAATTTGAATCTACAGACATGGTTACAATAAATTTATACAGTCTCCAATAAGGCCAAATGGAAGACACCATGCTGACAAATTACTGCCTTAGAAATTTTGTCTCCTATAATATACTAGACTGAGGTTCATTGAGGGAAGGATATAATGTATGCATTTTGTTTTAGCCTTTTAGGACAGATCCAAGTTGCTTTAATTTTAGATGCAGACTGATAGACAAATTCAACTTCTGAAACTTTCTGCATTGCCAAGGGTGGAGTAGACAGGAAGCACTGACTTTTTTTTTTGTTGTTGTTGTTGATGAATTAAGTACCTTCCCTGAGGGAAGGGAGGTGGAAAATCATCCATATTTTTTTAATTCATGAAAATATGCAACAGAGTATAGATAATTTCATGTCTCACTCTCAGAAATCAAGCAGAGAGTTTGAGCTAATATAATAAAAATGACAATTTAATCTAAATTAATATACTACCAAATAAACTACCAAAAATATTTTATAGAGCTAGAAAAAAATAATAACAATTCATCCAGATGAACAAAGAGTCAAGAATATCAAAGGAAGTATTTAAAAAAAAAAGTGATTGAACATGGCCTATCCATACTAGATCTGAAACTGTATTACAATGCTATAATTATTAGAGCAATCTGGTATTGGCTGAGACATACAGTGGTAGATCAGTGAAATAAATTATCAACCATAATAATCCTGTTTTTGATAAACACAAAGATCCAGACTTTTGGGACAAGAACTCATTATTTGACCAAAAAAAAAAAACTGCTAGGAAAACTGGAAAGCAGTTTAGCAGAAACTAGGTATAGAACAACACCTCATGTTTTATATCAAGATAAGATCAAAATGGTAAATTTTTTAGACATAAAGGGTGATGGCATATGGATAAGGGAAGAATTATTACCACACGAGATAGCATTATGTAATGTAAAATGGATAATTTTTAATATATTAAATTTTAAAAAAGGTTTTGCACAAACAAAACCAAAATAACCAACATTAGAAGAAAAAGCAGAAAACAGAGGGAAAATTTGCAGCAAGTTTCTCTGATAAAGCTTCATTTCTCAAATGTCTAGGAAACTGTGTCAAATTTATAATATGAGTCATTCCCCAAATGATAAATGGTCAAAGGATATGAACAAGTTTTCAGATAAAGAAATCAAAGTTATCTGTAATCACATGAAAAAATGCTTTAAATCACTATTGATTAGAGAAATGCAAATTAAAACAGTTCTGAGGTACTACCTCTTACCTATCAGATTCACTGACAGAAAAGGAAAATGACAAATGTTAGAAGGTATGTGGGAAAACTGGGACACTAATGTACTGTTGTTGGAGTTGTGAACTGATCTAACAATTCTGTAGAGCAATTTGAAATTATGCCCACAGGGCTATAAAACCATGGACACTTTTTTACCCAGCAATAACAAACATTACAAATGTGGAGACAGATATAGATAGGGATACAAATATGGAGAAAGACATTGATGTAAGTACAAGTTTAGTTGTATATGGATATCAATAGACCAAGACAGAGAGCTACAGACATAGACAGTTATAAATACGGCAAAAGATAATATAAAAATAGATATAGAAATTCAATCTGGAGGGACTGCTGCTAGACCAAGGGCTGGGGTACTGAACAATTCTCTATTCTGTACTTTATCATGTGGTTGAACCAGTTTTAGGCATAGAAGAATCTACCTTAATGAAAGGGTTTTAGCTTTCTCTTCTCATACTCAATGGTCCATTAAATGATTTCACTTAAGACTCTCATTAAGATCCACAGGAAAAAGAGACAAGAAGAAAAAAGTTTGTCAACACACAATAGGAATTAGTGGTGCACCATAAAATTTTTTCATAGATGTGAAAGGAATGATAAACAAGTTACAAGCACAAGTTAACAGAATGGTATTCATCATCTTTAAACTACTATTACAATTTTCTAGGGACACAGATTTTTTTAATTAATTTATTTTTAAGCATTCTCTTTCATAAGATTTTGAGTTCTAAATTTTTCCCCTCCCTCTCTTCCCCCTTCCCAAGACAAAATGAAATATGATATAGCCTATACAATATATTATCATATTAAGCACATTTTCACATTAGTCATATTGTAAAAGAAGAATCAGAACAAAAGGGAAAAAAAGAACATGATAAAGGAAAAAAAGAGAGAGAAAATAGT